>NW_027464623.1:1365904-1665904 GCF_043290135.1 Rhipicephalus microplus
ATGAAGCTATCATCGATTGCTGCCGTGCGGAAGTGTCCCTAGTGCCAAGTTGTGAGTTTCCATCGCCCGACCATTCACCACTGCTCTGCAAACTCATCGCTGACGACGACATCACCTTGCCTCCGGAAGCTTCAGTCCCTATTAGCCTTTCATGTGTGGCGCAACCTGACGCCACGGTGGTGTTTACGCCATCCCCTGTTTTTACTGGACGCAAGGGCATCGTGCTCCCATTTGCCGTTCTTACAATTGCATCTGGTTTAACCGTAATGCTGGTTACCAACCACTGCAACTACCCCATTGGCTTGCTTCGTGGTGAAACGGTAGGATATGTGCAACCTGTCGACCATATCAATGATATTATTCTTCCCGACGAAACGCCATGTCAGATTGCCGCAATCACTCAGGCGTCTGAGCCATCAAGCTCACCAGCCTTCGACGATGCTATTGACGCAGACCTTCCCCCCTCGCATCGCAGCCAACTTGTTGCTCTCCTCAACAAGTTTCGCTCTTCTTTCGACTTTCAGAAACCTGCTTTGGGCCGCACCACGACTGTCACTTATACTATTGACACCGGCTCACATTCGCCTCTGCGACAGCGTCCTTACCGCGTTTCTGCCGAAGAGCGCCGCGTCATTACGGAGCACGTAGATGACATGCTTAAACGTGGAGTCATACAGCCTTCTCAAAGCGCTTGGTCGTCACCCGTGGTTCTGGTAAAGAAAAAAGATGGCACCGTTCGATTTTGCGTGGACTATCGCCGCTTAAACAAGATTATAAAGAAAGACGTCTACCCGCTACCACGAATAGACGATGCTCTTGACTGTTTACAAGGCGCCGAGTACTTCACATCCTTGGATCTGCGTTCTGGGTATTGGCAGGTGCCAATGGCTGAATGTGATCGCCCTAAAACAGCCTTTGTAACGCCAGATGGCCTGTATGAGTTCAAAGTCATGCCATTTGGGCTCTGCAAAGCGCCTGCGACGTTTGAACGCATGATAGATACCATATTGCGGGCCCACAAGTGGAAAACTTGCTTGTGTTACCTAGATGACATCGTAGTCTTTTCAGCTGATTTCCCGACACATCTTCGTCGTCTCCACGAGATTCTGGCGTGTCTAGCTTCTGCAGGCCTACAACTTAACACCAAGAAGTGCCACTTCGCAGCCCGCAAACTAACCATCTTGGGACATGTCATCACAAGAGACGGTGTTCTTCCGGACCCCGATAAGCTTCGAGCTGTCGCTGACTTCCCAATGCCCACATCACTGAAAGCCCTAAGAAGTTTCGTTGGTCTTTGCTCTTACTTTCGTCGCTTCGTGCGCAACTTCGCGTCCATCATTGCACCTCTGACTAGTCTGCTTTCCAACAGCAAAGGTATATCTGCATGGTCACCTGCATGTGACGACGCATTTCACCAGCTGCGCCGCCTGCTGACCTCGCCACCTATTCTTCGCCACTACGACCCCACTGCTGCCACAGAAGTTCACACTGATGCAAGCGGCGTTGGTCTTGGCGCAGTTTTGGCACAACGGAAAGGTACCCAAACCGAATACGTAGTCGCTTATGCAAGTCGCGCTCTTAAGAAGGCTGAATTGAATTACTCCGTGACAGAGAAGGAGTGTTTGGCCATAATCTGGGCGCTTACGAAGTTTCGCCCGTACCTTTACGGCCGTCCTTTCGATGTGGTCACAGACCACCACGCTCTATGTTGGCTGTCCACCTTGAAAGACCCGTCCGGACGTCTGGGCCGTTGGGCACTTCGATTGCAGGAATACGACATCCCTGTCGTATATCGTTCCGGTCGCAAGCATGCGGACGCCGATGCACTTTCCCAATCGCCATTAACACCAGATGTGGCTTCTCTGTCACCCCCTTTTACCACCTTGTCACCACTCGACAGCACTGACATGCTTTCGGAGCAGCGTAAAGACCCATACCTTGCCTTGTTAGTCGACTACCTTACCGATCCGTCTTCAGTCCCTTCCACGAGAGCGGTACGCCGGCAAGCAGCCCACTTTTCCTTACGTGACAACATTCTGTACCGCCGCAACTACACGCCTGGTGGTCGGAAGTGGCTCCTTGCTGTCCCAACTCATATGCGCTCTGACATCTGCATGAATTTCCACGCAGATCCCCAAAGTGCTCACGCAGGTGTCCTGAAAACCTACGAAAGGCTGCGCCAACGCTATTACTGGCGAGGAATGTATCGTTTTGTGCAGAAATACGTTCAGTCTTGCACCACTTGCCAACAGAACAAAACACCTCCGCGGCACCTTACCGGCATGTTACAGCCGCTGCCGTGCCCGGCTCGCCCATTCGACCGCGTGGGTATAGACCTCTATGGCCCACTCCCATATAGTAGCTCTGGAAACCGGTGGATTATTGTCGGAGTCGATCATCTGACACGCTACGCTGAGACTGCAGCTCTACCGGCAGCGACCGCCCACGAAGTTGCACTCTTCATTCTCCGCAGCTTCATTCTACGCCATGGTGCTCCGCGGGAATTACTCAGTGATAGGGGTCGAGTGTTCCTGTCGGAGGTCATCCAAGCTATCCTCGCTGAATGCAACATTATCCACCGGAAATCTACCGCATACCATCCACAGACAAATGGTCTTACTGAGCGGTTCAACCGCACACTTGGCGACATGCTGAGGATGTACACCTCCTCCGACAACACTAACTGGGACGCTGTATTGCCCTTTGTTACCTTCGCTTATAACACCGCGACGCAAGCGACTACCGGTTTTTCTCCGTTCTTTCTATTGTACGGCCGCGAACCTTCCCACCCCCTCGACACTATACTACCGTACCGCCCTGATGCATCTGAGTGCTCCCCGCTTTCGGAAGTCGCCAGATACGCTGAAGACTGCCGTCAGTTGGCTCGGTCTCTGACAAGTGAGGCTCAAGGTCTACAAAAGACTCGTCACGACGACACTCACCGCATAGCTCCTACATTTCGTGCTGGCTCCCTTGTGTGGCTTTGGGTGCCCCCGCACGTTCCTGGCCTGTCTTCTAAACTTCTGGCCCGGTACCATGGTCCGTACCGTGTCGTTGACGCGACCTCCCCGGTGAATTACATCATCGAGACGTTAACACAATCACCAGATTTGCGCCGTCGAGGACGCGAGACCGTACACGTCGACCGTCTCAAGCCCTACTACGACCCCATCATTGTGCCTACTCCCTGAGACGCCAGGATGGCGACCCTTCATCCCGGGGGTATTGTAGTGGAGCATACGCACCAACGCGTATGCGCCTTCGGAAGACAACAAAAAGCCCGTGCTCTGCTTGCGCGAGAGTTTGTGCCGCCTCTGCCAGACTTGCCGTACGCCCACTTTCCGTTGCGACCTCGCTGCGACTTCTCGGCTCGAATAAACGTAATCACAGGTGTAACAATGGCTTAGGGGTATCATATCGTGATCAAGAAGGTGGCATGACAACAAATGCATGAACGTGCCTTTACAACAATGACAAGGAACAAAATGAATAGGTGAATAGATGGATAGATAGATAGATAGATAGATAGATAGATAGATAGATAGATAGATAGATACGCTCGAAATGAATTTGGCTTGCTAAGAAATGCTTCGTATTCAAAATAAATTGCTGATTTTATCACATTGCAGACCATCCACTTCACCTTCTATCTTGCAAAAGGTGCTTAAATTGGTTCTTCTTCTAAAACGCCTCTAGTGAATAATTCCTAAGCCGGCTCCAGATGGCGTCATCATTTTTTGCACACGGAAATGCCGCGAGCAGTGTCATTTATTTTCAGAATAGCACCTCTGTTCCTGGTGCCTTTAAGATTTGTTCCCAATACCAATGTGTATAAAGAAAAGCAACGTGCTTATCTCTTTGATCTGTTTCTTGGGCGTACATGCACCTTTTCCTTTGATCTTCTCGAAACAGCTGTCATGTAGGTTCTCTGTTCAGATAGTGGCGGCATTTCTACATCAATATTCGTATTTGCACGGATGTTCTTTCCCCTTCGAGTGATCTGCCACATAATAACAAGACATCCTAAGCACGATCGCCGCTTCAAGACGTGTAATAAGTAAGCCAGACAAGTAGAGCTGCTTGTTTTCGCACTTTTGGTGTTTTCAAAATTGCACACATTGCTGACCTCTCTTTGGCTCTTCAGAAGGTGCTAGCCCTGTACGGAAGAAATAGCTGACGCAAAGAACCCTTAAGAAGGCTTCATTGGCTCATATATGCAGCCCTTTGCCTAATATGAATCTGCAGGCATGCTGCAGAATTTATCAAGGCATTTGTGTGTTGTGTTTTATATAACTCATCAGTCCAGAGCATCTCGAGATTCGGCGAGACCTCATCATACGAGACCTCCTAACATTTTATGAATTCTGACAATCCATCACAAAACCTTGCCTGTGGTGTCGGAATGAACACTTATGGCCAAAAAAAAGCTAATAAAATTCGGCCGAAGGTTGCGGGATACTGAAGTGAATGTGTGTGCGCAGTCAGCAGAACGAAATTCCTCTGACCTAAATGTAACATAACGCCATCAATTACGTCTCAAATTTCCAGATTTTGTGACGTCATCTGACATTGTGATGACGTCAAAACGTTGCATCACATGATCACGTTCTTGCACGACATTACCACTCGATGAGATGCGGGCGAACCACAGAAGCTGTGCAAAACAATGCGAAATACAAAAGGCTGGCAATGCTTTTGATCCCGAAGGCAACACAAAGCCAGGTTGTGTGCAGCAGGCTGAGATTATTTACGCTAGACTAAGATAAATGAGAAGGAGTATATTAAAAGAGATTCTGCCTTCTAGTGGTCTTTTGCAAATGCCTAAAAGGCTTCGTGACTTTTTTTGGTTGAATTACTCAATGAAGAAACAAGATTACAATCGCACTGAGTCTACACAACGTACAAATGCAAATGACAGAATAAATGCGCAGGCATTCACATGGCTGTATCATGTTTCAGGGGTGGCTAACCTGTGGGTCGAGTGTAAGTGCTAACAACCTTTGTGTTTCTTTCGTCTGCAACTGCACCGCAGAAACTTATAGTATAGATAATCATTTAACCCCTTCTTATTGGCCTTGAGACTGAACAGAATCACCACCTAGTGACGAGCGCATGAAACCCTGCATTGTGGATGGCATCTTGCGTGGTCTGATAGCCATACCGTCTTCTTATGTGTGTGAACATCATGCATGTCTTCAGTGGGTAGCTTATTCTGTGGTGGTGGTGTTGATTGTGATGCTGCAACAGGCGGGGTTAGCCTGGCCTAAATGACCGGCTGTTGTTCGGCCTGAGCATCTCTTGAATAATAGGGGTCCATCACCAAATGTCACTCAGCCGAGTGTCTCGCAGGAAAGCCACCACGATCCGTCGCACGCTCTTCCTCGTCACCGTGGGGACTTCAGCAAAACTGACATCTTCCAATGTCCCATACTTGTGACAACCTTTCTGCAACCTGCATACTATCTCTGTTCTTTTGCTTGAAACTGCACGCACAGCCAAATGATATGTTCGATGGCACTGATGTAACCACAAACGGCACAAAATGGAGAAGCGCTACGGCCATTCTTGAATAACTAAGCCGGCGTGTATGCGGAGTCAGTTCTTACCTGCTGAACAAGCGTCGCTCGTCTTATAGAAAGTCCGTGGAGCGTGAGTGACTGCTGCGGAGACTTACATATTACCCTGAAGTGATTGCGTATTACATCCTTGTTCTTTTGGTAAGTTTTAGGAACTCTCCCTTTCAAAACGCAAGTTCATGCTTCGCGTGCAAGAGTATAATCTTTTTCATTGCCTTCAATTGTAACATGGGATGGGATCCTCTGAAACTTCACATTGAAGTGGTTGCCGATCAGGTGTTTATTGAACGCCAGAGATTGTCCTGTGAAATTTTCTTGAGGTAGTCCTAGATGCCGTCGCTGTAACGGTGACTCTGAATCCGTCATATCTACCACATCTCGTGAAGAAAGCGTTATTAAATGCCTGTACGTCTGCCTGTAAGCTATATAGAAGCGTTTCGCTTTCTGAGGCTTATATGCACTCTGATAAGTAAGTACACGCTGTGTCGCTGTGGCAATAGGCTGATTCAGCATTCCGCGAATTTCTCAAAATTACTTCAGTGAAGCTGCCACTTTGTCCTTCAGTTACGCTACTGTTGTTAAAGCAAGCGAAAAGATGAATTTCACATGGTTTCATAAAAGTTAGCATAAAATTCTGAGTCAAATTAACAATAGATGTTGATGCCATCTCGTGAGTTGTTGGTGATTTCGGTATCTTTTTGTTACAGCACAAAACAAAAGGCGTCTGCAAGGACCGGTCAGTGGTGTAAATGACCTTAATTCATACACTTCTATGGCGGTAAACCAGTTAGCAGCACAATTTCTTGACTCTGTATAGTTTAGTGGTCAAGTGACTAGATTCTCTTTTTCAAAATGTATTTTAACTGTATAGTTCTGGTCCCACCATTTGGGTGCATGTTAAAGAACCCCAGGTGGTCGAAACTGTGGAGCCCTCCACTACGACGTCTCTCGTAATCATATGGTGGTTTTGGGACGTTAAACGCCGCATATCAACCAAATCAATCTGGTCCCACTATAGTGGGACCAGATTTCACCGCATACGGTGAAATGACCATCTGTTTAAGTAAAGTTTGGTGCTTTTGTCCATCATATCTGCAAAAAGAACATAAATAATATGCAGCACTACACAAGAATTCGGCATGCCATCACAACCATAAGGCTAAGTTGGTGGTGGTTCTCTTGGGAGAAACAAACATATAAAAATAGGCGCGAGAGTGGGCATGCAACGTGGTACTTTTTTTATTTTCATGGTTATTTGTTGCAAGGATAAAACACTAACACAAAATAACAATAAATACATGGCTAAAAACTACTTAATCGAACGTTTTATAAACTAATCTGAAACTTGTTTCTTCGAATTCTTGCACAGCTTCGTTTTTTCACAAGTTAGACCAAATGCCTAATTGCAAGTATGGAGAAAAACAATACCTCAAATTACTCCGTGCATTATTTTTAATATACATTTGGTCGCATTGTCACAGAGTGTATTGACATATTTGAAAATTCTGACTACGAATGCCTGGGTGTACATATATAGTGTAACACTGGATTCTGCGTAGCGTTGTTGTGTAATAAAAGATGTCAGAGGCATTAATTTTTTTAAAGGTAACTTTTATTTCATATAATAACCAAAGCCCTGCTGCGCCACTGTCGCGCTTGTATGTCATTACAAGATAACCTCCTGTTGAATGCGTACGCGCCTGCTTCGTACTTTTACTGTAATAAAATCAATCGTTTGTGGAACTCCTTCACAGTGCTAGCGCGTCGTCATAGACATAGATTCACTGACTAAGATTATTACCTGCGCCATATTTTGTGAATATAATAAAGAAAGCAAAAACACAATAACGCATATTCATGCAAAGAAGAGTGCAGAGGTTGCTACAGTAAGTAGTTACGCATAAATCCAGGTGTAAGGAAAGGACTTAAAGACGCCGAGGAGCATCAAACCAGAACTGAAGAAGACGAGCGGAGAGCAGGTGGCACGAAGGCGACAACAAGAAATGAAGAAGAGAAGGCACGTGCGATTACGAGGCAACTGTGCGCCAATCAGCTGAGGACCTGTGGTGGCCCATAGAGGTGGCGTGCCACGATTGGGCCACGGGCGACCATCACGTGGCAGTGGGCTTTGTGGCTGGGGACGAGCCGAAGCAGCGGCAGATGGGAGACAGCGGGCCGAAGCGTCGGACGCAGGCGAGCCAGGTTCCGGCCAGGGAACGCGGCCGTCCGCGCTGCTGCCGTCCAACCACCAGCTGGGGCGGCATTGCCGGCACGAGTACTGCATCTCGGGGCGCGGCCTGGCCTGCTGTTCTCTTCCTTGCCGAGGGCATCGCGGATCTCGGCGAGGCGTCTCCACGGTCAGCCGTTCGACACAGCGATGAACGTGGCCTGGCTAATGGTCACGGTTGCGTCGAGCATCGCGTCTCGGCGCACGCTCTTCGCTGGACGGGCTGGCCATGCCCCGCATGGAGCATCGCGTCTCCGATGCGGGTTGACTGCTCCGTGGCCGCACCCATGCCATCAAGCACCGGTGTCACCAGATCGTCGCACTTCGGCAAGAAACGAGCACGATGTTCTGCCGGGCGAGACGCGGGAGTGCGCACAGAGGAGCACGGAACCGGGCGAGGATTCAGGGTGGCCGAGGATCCAGGTGCAAGGGGAGTTCTGGCTGAATCGAGGATCACTGAGGGGTGCCGAGCCGTACCGAGCGATGCGCAAGACTCGGACGTGGGCCACGAAGGCAGAGGAAGCGGTGCGCCGCTCGAGAGGACGAGTTCCTGGCAGCGTTCCTGAGCCGGACGTGAGACCCGTACGGGTCGGCCAGGTTGTGCTCCGGTGTGTCTGTTCAAGGTCCAAGGCCGAGACCTGCCGAACGGCTTCTGCCTGCGTGCAGTGGCCGGGAGCAGGTTCGTGGGCGAGGCCTTCCGGGTGTGGCCCTCGTGAGCCGTGGCCTGATCCTGGACCTCCGGAGTTGCGACCCTGACTGCTGGGTTGGCCGCGACGTCCGACTCAATGGCGCTGCACACGGTAGCATATCCGTGCGCCGTCAGCCGTTCCACCCATGCCATGAAATAAAAAGTTCATGTTAATCCTTTCTCGTCCGCTATCAACAAACATAGTGACGAACGTCATTAACCATCACACTAGGCTTATTTTAACTATTACCGCAACAAGCCGATGATTCGTCGACTTCGTCACACAGCCTCGTTTATGTTGTCATGGTTCACCGTAAGCAGACCACCTAGACGTTTAGTACAAGAGCCGGCAGCGTGTCTTAATTCAGCAGACAAGAGCAATGACATAAACACAAAGCACGCCATCTTCTTCGGCCAGTGTCTCTTTTCACGAGACTGTTGGCGCGCACATCGTCCTTGTTGTGTCTGTATTTCGAACGCGGCAATATTTTAGTATCGGCAGAACACATGCGAACCACGTAAACTTAAACAAGAAAGCAACGTTGAGGACTGCGCAGAACGCGACTGTTACCGAACGCCAGCACCCCATTTATTTACAGGTTTCCACCCTCTCACAAGGGCTTGTCATATGGCCCTTAGGAGACCAATAATTACTTATTTATACGTATACGATAACATACGAAATTAGGTTGACTTCGTCGATGTCAATGTGCTCATTGCGCATTTGATTGTAATCTATCGAAATATCTTCTCTCATGCTTTGGTATGCATTGAGGTCGCGATATTTCTTTTTACGTGTTCCGATAAAACTGGAAGTCTTTCATTTAAATATTAACTTTTTGAGTTACAGTAATTTCTTATCATATAATGAACGTGGTCGTCTGTCTGAAGCAATCTTTTGTAAATATCAGTGATTGTTCAGGAACAATTCATTTTATATATTTTTCATCGGTGTAGAGCTAGTCGTCTTTTTTTTTTTAGGAAAAATACAATTTCCCGAAACTATTTGCGAAGCACAAGTTTTTTCGCAGTATCTGTTTTTCTCCTGCGCATCAACGAAACGACAGCTGTAGCTACTCTGAAAAACTATGACGACGGCTGCACGAAAAAAAATAGATACAAAATAGAAAATTACAACGGGAGATCGCTGCTTGGAAGCGTGCGATAAAGCCCGCTGCGGAGAACGAATACAGACAATAGGGAAAAGTCTGGATGTCCTTTGTACCACGCCGAAGGAAAATAAATAGTTTATGAGCAATCTCGTCAAAGTTTATATCGTTGGTCTCTTGAGGCTTCCGGTTTCCAAAATGAAAAGCGATGATGACAGATTGGAGGTTTCCGCGTTGGCACGCTGTGCGAATTCAATGTGAGTGTACCAGGCTCTAACGGAACAAGTTTATCGGAGTGTTCACCTCATAACCAAACCACACTGACTATTGAAAGAAATGCAGGCATTAAGGCAAGCTTTCACGACTAGGTGAGCATCTGTACTTTTTTTTATGTGACACGTGCCTCAAGGAAGGTTAAGCCCGCTGTGAGGAGGAGACGTCGAGCTTTGAGACTGAAGCAAGCGCTACCTCTGCCTACCAGCCGCCGCTCGTGGTATTCTTAGGCGCTTTGAGAGAGTGTGTCAACATGAATTTTCTACTCTTAATAATACTTGATGACATGACTGTACAGCTACACAGTTTGATGAAGATTTAGTACTTTGCATCTGGCGTAGGGCAAGCTTATAAAGAGGGCTACTATATCATCTTTAGTCGCAGTCTCTGTTCAGGATGGGTGTGTTCATTTAATATTAAAAAACGCCATGAAAATTTTTGGATAGCACCGCCACGGCAGTGCAGTGGTTATGCCACTCGATGTTACTCCAAAGGTTGCGGGTTCAAAACCCGACTGCGGCGGCTGCATTTTCAAACCCCGTGTGCTTTAGGTCCATGTGTATGTCTGTGTGAGGCCAGTGTACTTAAATTTAGATGCACTTTAAATAATCCCAGGTGGTCGATATTTCCAAAGACTTCCACTACGGCGTCTCTCATTATCGTATCCGGTTTTTGGGATGTTAAACACCAGGTATTAGGCCTTGAGCGCACGAATGTGTGTGAATGACTGGCAAGACCACATGGTGTCATAAATCTACAGTTAGATCTACAACACGCACGCTTCCACTTGACTGCTTGGTAGCCGGCTACGGCTGCTGCATTTCCGGTGGAGGCGGAAGTGTTGTAGGCCCATGTGCTCATATTTAGGTGCACGTTAAAGAATCCCAGGTGGTCGAAATTCCCGGATCCCTCCACTACGACGTCTCTCATATTCATATGGTTGTTTTGGGACGTTAAACCGCACATATAAATCAATCAATCAATGCACTTGATGGTGTATCACGAGCTTGTGAGACCTGAAGGTTCAACACTGGTGTTTTATCGAACGTCCCACGTCACGTGATAGGCTGCCGGTGATGCTGAAATCTTACTAATTGTGCGTTTCCCATTGTGTACATCACGCCCTTACGAAGTCACGTTCTTCGCTTAAGTTCTTTACAATCAGTGTAGCTAATTATTATGCGAATGGCATTGCTCGGATCTTGTACAAAAAGTGATCATCATTAGGTCACTTATTTGAAAAGGAATATCATCATTATCATCACGTTCGTAATTTCGAGCATGGTCATTGTCAATTTATTTTATTCTATTCACCGATCCATTTTTTACCATGTACAGCTCGATGTCTGCTACTGCTCCCACAACCACCATCTCGTTTATTATAGTATACTCCTACTTCGATTAGAATCACGATGACTACAACCTCCACTAGCACCACCATCACTGCTGACTCGCCCAACAAGTCACTCTGCTGTAACACTAATATTGATACGATGACGACGGCACTGGGTAGACTGAGACAACTTTGCCGTAAAAGGCTTTGCGTGAAATTGCATGCCTGCTGCTCCTTGCACGCTTCCCAGGTCCCGTAAAGCTGTCTACGCAAGCCAGGCTGACTCTCTACGGGTGCGTTCAAGTAGAACCTGCTTCTGAAAGCGACGCTAAATACTTCTACTTGACCCTGAGCGTGAGAGAAATGTCCTTCGTAGTGTCGTCGCATCTCCGATACAAACGTCGTCACGTCGCCCTCGTTTGTGCCCGAAACCCTTCGGCTCCATAAAGCAGCGACGTGGGCGTCCGGTGCTGTCCTCCATTACTGCGACCATGACTTCGGGCAATCAAGTTATGCTCCCAAAAATGAGACTGGGTCGTAATAGCTGCGGCAAGTGTCGCTTATATGAAAGCATGAACAAGGTCAAGAGTAGGCAAATAAAAAAGAGCCACGAACTTACGAAGTTTAACACGACGGCAAAGAACACAGCAAGGCAGATTATGTGCGCAAAAGCAAGCAAAAGCGCATGCGAGAGCGTTTAACGCGGGTCCTCGCCGAGTGATTCGCTTCGTCGCATAGACGCTCCAAGCAGCGATAAAAACGCTGGTGAGGCAAATAGGCATCAACGATTATTGCGGCTGTTGGCGACGGCCTAATAGCCTTTCGCCGGCTGTGCGTGAAAGCTTTGCGATAGAACCGAATCAGGGCATGCTCACCCATATCTCAGTCTCACGCAATACCGACATCGTAGTGTTCTGCTGACATTGCCTCCCCATGTTCGGCATCTTAAAAACGACTCCCCTCTGACTAGAACTGATTGATAAAGTTGGTGCATATTCTCGCTTTGCTTAAGCGTAACACGCCCCGGCAGGCTGTTCCGATCTTATTTCCTCCATGCCTTATGTTTTTGTGTACACGAAATTAATGAATGAATATATTATTATTATTATTATTATTATTATTATTATTATTATTATTATTATTATTATTATTATTATTATTAATATTATTGCCCAAATCAGCTTAAGCATGAAGAAAAGAGACATAAGCAATGAAGCAACTATAAATGCGACATGATGATGGACAGTAAACTGCCCCTTGATAGGCATATCAACTCCTGACTGGACTGACTCACAACACAAACGTCGACCTGTCTCCAGCTGTGGTGCATGCATAATCGGAAGTCTAAGTTCTAAAAACAACCGGGATTTAAGGATCCAACTTCTGAGAATGTACAGCTGCGCCACCGAACGCTGCTTTTTAGTGCAGTTACAATTAAAGTAATCTTACTCATCAATTACCACTCATTCCTTACACTGGCTCTCTCTTTAACACACCACTGGTACATTCATTCAGCACCGTGATACAGTTCTGATGAAGTGTCCAATAAAAACGAAAGCACAATGATAAAAGCGCTAAACCCTATCCAAAAAGTGCAATCTTTCTTTCATGCAACGCCACCGAAGGCTGGCTCATTCATTCGTCTCAAAGTTTTCTGATGAAATACGCCTCAGCAATACCACGTGTTAATTTGCCCTTATAGCGTTTCCAGCACATTAACGACCTGAAATCGAGGCTGGCACCCGCAACTTTTATAGTGCATTACAAGGTTGGATTTTATTCATTTGCATAAATTGTTCCTATTCTCTCCCAACCTTTTATTTAGGCAACGTCCACTTTGACCCATATATCTACGACCGCAAGTTAAAGGAACCTTGTATACCACAATAATGGCACATTCTATAAAGTTATTTGCGTGTTACGGCGCATGCCCAAGTGTTCATTGACATTCTATAAAGAAGTTCATATGTCAACCTTCAAATCAGTTCTATTTTCCACAACGCTAGCAATACCACATCTACACCATTTCTCAGCCAACTTTTTTCAAGCCATTTGATATATTGTGGAAGTATACAATGAGCCGCTCTTTTTTTTTCTGCTTGGGTCGCGCTGGAGACGGCAGCCGTGCTTTAAGTAAACAAATGACTGTGTGCATAACATTAGCCATTTGAAACTCCGAATAAATGCCTATAGCAAGCATAGGTGTAAAATGGGCCCTGCGACACAAATCAAGCATTCTGTTTTCATCACTTTTCGTTGAAGTGTGGAACGAACCAATATCGTTGCGCGATTGACAACGTTAAAAACAAAGCTGTTGTAATTTCGTTTTTACAGAAAAACCGCACTGTATTCGAACTAGAACAACACACAGCGTCAATTTTTCTCATCGGAACTGACGCTTCACTACTCGTTTAGATCCGATCTCTCGTAGCTCTACAAAACGCTGGTCTAAGAGAACACGGTCGCTCCAAATACACTTATGGCACCGTTTTTTCGTGTTGAGAACGTAGCCCGTACAAGCTCGTGTTTGCTGAGGGAGCACAAGCCAAGCGCTGATTGTCGCCGCGATATATATATATATATATATATATATATATATATATATATATATATATATATATATATATATATATATATATATATATATATATATATATATATATATATATATATATATATATATGAAGGTATGGAATATGGCACAACGGCAGTGTTGTCAACAAGGATAAATATATTTCTTTCCCAACAGTTTCGGGAGGGGTCCTCCCTTCATCCCCTGATGAAGGGAGGACCCCTCCCGAAACTGTTGGGAAATAAATATATTTATCCTTGTTGACAACGCTCCCGTTGTGCCATATCCCATACCTTCACAAAGACTAACTGGCCCATTGAATTATTACTCCCACTATATATATATATATATATATATATATATATATATATATATATATATATATATATATATATATATATATATATATATATATATATGGTATGCCCTGACGAAGGCCGGTCCCCGGCCGTAACGTTGGCAATAAAGCATCGTTTTTCGTTTGCTCGTTCGCTTCTTCTGGTGACTTATAACTCGACCCGAATCCAGGAAGTCTTTCGAAAAAATGTATATATATATATATATATATATCTATATATATATATATATATGTGTGTGTGTGTGTGTGTGTGTGTGTGTATACTCGGGAATGAAAGTGGCTCCGTTATAGCGGGGATTACGACAGCGAATGAAAGCTAAGGCTAAGCAATAAAAACATCCTGACGCGCATGGAACAGACAATGTGCGCCACTATGTTCTTTATTAAGAAGCTATGCTTACCGAATTTGTTGAAGCTGACTTCGTTAAAACATCGTAGGTCCTCCGCTCTCTTCTTCTTCCTCGTCTAGTAACGTGCAGTTAGTAGACGAGGAAACCAACGAAAACTATAAAGAGCTTAAAGAGCTCTGAATGAGACACACGCGCCTTTTATCGCCACCCATGGCGCCTACTAACTTACCCTGTGAACAGCTACATCGGGTTGAATGCTCCACTGCCAAAATACTAGAAGACTGATGAGTGTAATCTTACAAAAAAAATTAAGTTGGCTAGAAAGCACAAAATACACAAATAAAAGTCTCAAACACGCCAGAAGAGAAAATGAGCCTGTAAGTACAGCCGGTCTTGCACCCGGAAGGAATTCAGGTGTGTAGTACGGTTTAGCAAGGCTTTCAAAAGCTTATGCTCCGACCTTTGCAGTGTTCGCCACCGTACTAGCTGCATTCAGGTCTGCGAGCAGCCTTTTCAGTCAAGTCTCCCCTACCCCTTCACTCACTCGAGTTCTGCAATTTTGACGAGCACACGCTGAGGTTAAGAGTGACACGATTGAGAACTTGGAGCCGTAAACACCCAGCGGGCAAGTTTCCCCCTTGTATATATTTAGCGCTGACAGAAACACTGAACGCCCCCAACTCCCCCCCCCCCCCCTCACTTGTCGTTTCAAGCAGCCCCTACTAGGCCGTCTACATTGCGAGAAATTCATACGACGTTATAGTTTTGGTTCGATAAGCTTTCAATAATTACAGACCCAATGCTTCTGGAACAAATGGCATGACATGGTATATAGCTACGACTTTTGTCGAATGTTCGAAAATAATGAATCATTCAGTGAAGCACATGGAAAATTTATCGGACATTTTTCCTAGCTATTCACTTTTTCTGACGTTGTTCAAGTGGTTTAAAGCAAACATTTGAGTGGGCATTGCGTATCTCTTTGCTGTAGGGCTCCGTTTTGAAGTACTTTGAATGCACGGAGTTCGAGAACAGGCAAACGATGAGCCACTCATCCCGACCGACTTCCGAGGCCTATCCCCACAACGTGCGCAAAAGAGATAGCCCAGTTTGCGTACTCTCAGAGAATATGAATCCTGGAATGCCCCACATCACTAGAACCTACCGTGGAATAACACTGAATCGACCATATATAGGAAAAAGACATTTACTCTGACGTGAAATTTTTCACTTATGCAATGGCCCTTGAGATTCTGACACCCCGCATGATTCTTTATCAAACACCACTCATATGGGGTATCTGTCTTCAAACCACGTATAGAGCTAATTTTTTAAACTCGTTTTCATGATGTTTTCTGTTCTAACAATAGCACTGGAACTCAAAAGGCACACAGCTGGATTCCCCAAATTAGGGTGTTGCTTTTTACAGTATTCGTGTGACTTTTCGGGCATTGTCATATTTAAAAAACTGGTGGTCTTTCTAACCCGATGGTTCACATTTAAAGCAACAAGCACATTCATGTCTTGTATATGTCAGTGTACACCAGATTACACAACACACACGACATAAGCGCTTGTGTTATGTCTTTGCGTTCATGTTCACGGTTTACACTAGTGCGCGCTGCCATATGCCGTTATAATTTACCGGCAAGCCAGCAAGTACGTTTTGTGTCAGGTATGGGGGAAACGTAGTAATGATGACGCGCGTCCATATATGGACAAATACAACTTCTTAAGGCTTGAAGAAATCATTAAAGGTTGTGAATTTGTGCACTGTATCATGTAGCAGCGAATAGTAGCACCGAAGATTCAAAAGGAAGCCATGCTTGGTCAGCCCATTAACCTTGGTACAGCCGTCAGCACGCTTATCTCGAACGCTCCACGGCGTCACCTCGACCCGCTTCGACAGTCACAATAGGGGTGGTACAGCTAACGACAGGTGGGATGCACTTCGATTGGAGTAATAAACTTCTGTCTCACTTCTGACTTTCAGGGGGAACAAATGCGCTAAGTTAGGAGACTTGTTCTCCCCACGTTTCGATTGTGGCTACTTCCTCAAGCACACAAATGAAATTCGTGTCTGTACATGTATTTCGGCAAGGAGTCATTGCACCTGTGAACTACACTACCACACTTCGGATTTACTTATTTATTACGCAAATTATACAAATGACATTCCATTTTTTTTCATTTCTTTTGAGCAGCATCTGCGGTTTCCAATTTGAAAGGTGCTTGAGTTGTCACTCGTAATGGCTCATTGCCGAGAGAAGCATACAGCGAGAAATTTCTCAGGCCAGCGTGACAACGTAGCGTCAAGCGAAACGTGTCAAAAACAATTCCGCCAATTGAGCGTACTCGGCCTGTCGGGCAGGCGGAAATGAAACGGAAATGTACTACTGACATCCACTCGTGCTTCATCGATCGTTATCTACAGAAAATATGCCCCGCCACGGTGTTCTAGGGGCTTAGGTACTTGGTTGCTGACCCGCAGGTCGGGGCATTCAATCCCGGCTGCGGCGGCTGCATTTTCGATGGAGGCGAAAATGCTGTAGGCCCGTGTGCTCAGATTTGGGTGCACGTTAAGGAACCCTAGGTGGTCGAAATTTCTGGAGCCCTCCACTACGGCGTTCTTCATAATCATATGGAGGTCTTAGGACTTTAAAACCCATATATCAGTCAATCAATCAATCAATCAATCAATCAATCAAAACAGCACCGCCAAGCCCTATGCTTGGCGGTGCTGGCTTCGATGGAAGCTGCCCGGAGCCACGTGGCGGATCATTTGAATCAAGCGTGCTGACGGCGGTACGCATGCTTATGCACTCACTTTAGTGTAATTGAGGCGAAAGCCCCGAGTGGTTATGACAGCGTTCCCATACACGGAACTCGCATGAGACTTCGCAGGACTTTGCGATATATTTCATGACTTCGCAATGCTTTTCAATACTTTTGGAGGCGTAGCGCTTTTTTTTTGCGGAACTTGGGGTTACTTAAAACTACGCAGTACCTTATGACTCTGGCACGCCGTTTCGAAGACTTTGTGAAGCTTTGCGAGGCTTTGTAATATTTAATGAGACCCTGCATGACTTTGCGAGAATTCAATGTTTAGATGGGAGGACGACGACGAAGTGTCTATTTCATAGAACGCTTGTACCCTTGTCTCCAATTTTCTGATTACCACGAATTCTGGGAGCTGCCACTCCCTCCTTGCGAGAATGAATGACGAAGCCTCTCAGGATTTTTAAGGAGGACAACCGCTACGTCTGGTAGCGGCTAGGAAACGTGGGACCACCTCAAGTGGCACAGACAGCGAGGCAACGGTTTCGAGACATCGGATGACGACTACACAGTCGTCATGAGCCGCAATGCAAAAATAAGGCTGCTACGAACATCGTCGACGACGAGTATATCTACCGTGCAGGCTACCGCGCAGCGTTGGCCGCACACTATACTCTTCATGGCTGTGGACCCTTCAGCCAACCTACGGTGGCTTAACAGTCCTCTCTGCATACCTCGCATACTCGCTTCAAGTGAGATTAAAGACGTCAGGATTAACTCAATGAAGAAGGTTCTGGCAGTTGATGTTCTACACCATAGTGTTCTGCAAAGCCTACAGAACATCTCGGAAATCGACAGAGTCACAGTTAAATCAGTGATCCCCACTGACTGTAAGGGCATGCAGTGTTGGCGTGATTAATAACGTGGACATTTCCATTCCCGCTGATGATTTCCCAATCTTAATAAAGCCAACTACAGACGACATCCTCATCAAGTACATCGCAAGGCTTGGTCAGTCATGATGTCTGAAGATTGTTTTTGAGGGAGACAGTCTTTCCCCACACGTCAAAGTTGGCCACGTTCGCCACCAGGTCAATCCATACATACCGAAGCCCCTACAATGCTTCAGATGTTTCAAGACGGGACATGTCAAAGGAGTATGTACCAGCAATGTCGTGTGCCCGCGGTGTGCCGAACCTCATTCAGAAGACACCTGCCACGCAACTGCGTTCAAATGCTCCAATTGCCACGGCGCTCATAAAGCGTCGTCTAAAGAATGCCCACGAGTTAGAAATGAACGCGCGGTGCTGAAACGCATGGTGCGCGACAATTCAACGCACAGGGAAGCCGCTGCTTCTGTCAGGCGACGTCGGCGTCACCACAGAAGATCATCAGCAACGTGACATCTGCCGATATAGACACGTCATCTCAAGCAAGAAGAACTGGCTCCCCATCGTCAAGCTATGCGAAGACGGATACACCGAAAACAGAATCAGGGTCAAGACTCCCACCTCGTGAGGAGTGGCCATCACTTTCACGAACACAGCCTGTTTCAGAGGTGCATCGAATCCCGCCAACCTCGATGCCATCACGAACCACTGATGAAAAGACAACTGAGTATCGCCAGGTCATCAACATGTTGCAGACCTTTATGAGCGCAATTCGCATGCTCTTAAGCAACATGAACACCCCATCAGCGCAGAGCGCACTCAGTGTGCTGGACACTTTGAGTCCGGTGCTTGCAGCTCTAAGGTAAAACGATGGCCCACAACATGTTATCCTTTCGAGAGGAGGTCAAGAACGCATCTGTTCTTCAGTGGAATGCCAGAGGACTTAGGGGGCGTATGTTCGAGTTCCGGCAATATGTATTCACGAACTAGTTCTCCATAACTGTGATTTGTGAACCAAACCTGTCCGCTCAGATGAGACTGTCTGGATATGAGTGCTTTATGTCTTCTACCCACGGAGAGCGCAGTAAGGTCGGTGTGTTCATACGGCACGACTTAACTTATGTTCATCACCCTGTACCCCCTGAAGAAGAAACCCAGTACGTTTGCCTAACAGTAAAAAACAAGAAGACCACGTTCACCTGCATCGGAGCCTACTTACATCCATCAAGTCGTCTAGACCCTGAGCGCTTGCGCGGAATTTTGAATTCAACTCTCCAGCCATGGGTGATAACTGGCGACTTCAATGCCCACCACTACTTATGGGGAAGCTCCAGGGTCAACACTAGAAGTATACAATTAGTGTATTTTGCTTCTGAATGTGAACTTATCCTCGTGAATGACGGCAGCCCTACTTATCTGTGCAAATCGGCCTATAGCAGTTGCCTGGACCTCACTTTCGTCTCACGCTCGTTCGCCAGCAAAGTGTACTGGTTTTCGGATTTGGAAACAAGGGGTAGTGACCACGTCCCAACATACCTGAAGATTGACGGCTTTCCAAGTCTCAAGTCCTCCAGAGCCGTCCAGTGCACCGATTTGCAAAAATACAAGTTAATCATGAAAGACAATGTTAGCGCCTCACCTTTCAACCTAGAGGACGCCATAAAGAGTGTCCTACAGTCAACGACGCGTTCGCTTCCAGTGAGGTCATCTCGCACTGAAAGGGACATTGATCTTGAGAAAATCCGAGTGATTCGTCGTTGTGCAGAATGACGTATAGACGCACGAGGTCACTTGATGATCTGAGAGTGGCCAGGCGCACACAAAAGAAAATACAGCGTCACATGGACAAGTTGGACAAGCAATGATGGGAATCTTTTTGCGAGTCTTTGGATCCCAGAAAGCCTCTGTCACTAATCTGGAGAACTGTCTGGAGTCTTCATACAATCATTACTCAGCGCTACCCATTAAAATCTCTGGCACTTCACTTACGCTGCGAAGAGATTGATGTCGCAGATTCTTTCTGTCGAAGGATTGCCAGCGGCTCAAATTCAACTGGGACAAAGACGCCCGACTTTTCTGTATTCTCACGTGATCCCCGAATGGAGATTTCGTTTTCAATGGACGAACTAAAGGCTACGCTTGCTTTGTGTCGATGTTCTTCAGCGCCAGGACCTGACGGCATCACTTACCGCGCTCTGTGTCACCTAGGAGATCAAGCTCGGAAGGCACTATTGCAGCTGTACAACGACTCCTGGCAAACTGGCATGGTTCCACAGGAATGGAAGTCAAGTCACCTGATTCCACTTCTCAAAGCCGGCAAGTCACCCTTGGACATTTCCTCTCACCGCCCGATTGCCCTCGCGAGCTGTGTGGGAAAAGTTATGGAAAGAATTATTTTAACGCGTCTGGAATGGTACTTAGAGTTCTACCAAATATATCCAGATGCCATGTCCGGGTTCAGACGAGGCCGCTCGTCAATAGACGATGTAGTTGAGATGATGATGTATGTAGAACACCAGAAGGCCTGCAAACGGTTATCTGCTGCTCTGTTTCTTGACGTTAAAGGGGCATACGACAATGTCACCCACGAAGCCATTCTCAGCCCACTAGAAGGAGTGGGACTCGGTGGCAGGATATATACGTGGGTTCAGAGTTACCTACAAAATAGATCATTTCGCGTGTAGACAGAGAATGGCCCGACACGCGAGTATTACTGCAGCCGAGGAGTCCCGCAAAGCGGAGTGCTAAGCCTGACGCTGTTCAACCTAACACTCATTGAACTAGTTGGCAAGCAACCAAGCAGTGTACGACTTTCAATTTATGCTGATGGCATCTGTGTGTGGACATCAGGTGTGACTCGACTTCAACTTCGCGCTCGACTTCAGAAGGGAGCATCAGTGACATCGTACCACTTACGCAAACAAGGGCTCGAAATCGCAAGTGAGAAGTGT
This sequence comes from Rhipicephalus microplus, assembly GCF_043290135.1. Taxonomy (NCBI): domain Eukaryota; kingdom Metazoa; phylum Arthropoda; class Arachnida; order Ixodida; family Ixodidae; genus Rhipicephalus; species Rhipicephalus microplus. The sequence continues at coordinate 1,387,010 of NW_027464623.1, forward strand.
GCGGTCGTGGCTTTCACCAGAAAACCAATGTCCGCTTACGGAATATCAATTAACGGGCAGTTGGTGTCATTCAGCCGGAGTCACAGGTTTTTGGGAGTCGTAATCGACCGCAACCTGTCTTGGACACCCCACGTAAACTACGTGAAAAAGCGGCTGACTGCCATTTGTCACTTATTCAGGTTTCTTGCTGGGAAAAGTTGGGGAATGTCTGTCGAGTTAATGTTACAGCAGTACAAGGAACTATTTACTAGATTCCTGCGGTATAGCCTACCTGTTATATCTAACACGTGCAAAACAAACCTGCGCACAATCCAAAATATTCAAGCCCAAGCGCTTAGGATACGCCCTAGTTTATCCCGCTGTGCATAGACAGCTGAAACAATTGGCAATGCACAGGACTACTCGATCATGGCGCACATCACCATTGAAACGATGCGTACGTACCCCAGGCAACATGCTAGGAATCCTTCCCACCACTTCGCAGCCCTCATTACTGAGAGGCCCCGCACGAAATTTAGTGCAATTGTCTGTACTCATCGTGCGTCGTTTACGTCAGGTTTTACGCCTGCTGAGAAACTGGTGTATCCTCCGTGGTGCCTGACACTTCCACAAGTACGTATTTCAATTCCAGAAATACATAAAAAATCAAATTCGCCTTCATCAGCCCTAAAACAAATGAGCTTGAGCCTTCTGCACGAAGTGTACAACAACCACGTGCACATATACACCGATGGTTCAACCACAGCGTCTGGTTCTGGTAGTGCGGTGGTGATTCCAGCTAGAGGAATCACTCTGCGAATCAAACTGTCACATGTCACTACGTCTACGGCGGCAGAACTTGCGGCTTTGCGTGGCGCCCTAGAGTACATTAAATCCCAAAGACCCAGTAAATGGGCTGTGTTTTCCCACTCAAAACCAGCCCTACAGAGCATGCAGTCAGTCCTTCGACGAGGTTGCCATGGACAATTAACTTACGAAGTAGTCAAGCTTGTTCACCACGTCACAGAAACAGGCCACAAGGTCAAGTTTCAGTGGCTTCCTGGCCATTGTGGGATCAGAGGCAATGATTCTGCAGACAACGCGGCTAGCACACCACACCAAGAAGAGCCGACCCTTCCGATTCCTTTGTCAAGTACTGACGCTGCACAGCAACTTCGTCACCTGGCACGTAGTCTGAGTCTGCAGGTGTGGAACACCCCAAGCATATAACATACGAGACTATACCAAATAAATTCTCGACTGGAACTTCGACCTCCATCCGGACTTCGTCGAGTTGAAGCTTCACTTCTTTGCCACCTTTGGTTGGGGGTCGCCTTCACAAAAGCATATAGAACCCTCATCGGATTGACCGACAATGCGGAATGCGACGTCTGCTGCACCAAAGAAGACATCGACCATCTGATATGCCATTGCCCTCGATTTGCCTCTGAAAGACAGAAGCTTTGGGACGCATTGCGACAATTGGACGATCGGCCACTCTCTGTGCAGATGCTACTGCAACACCGTCATCGCCTTTCGTCGGCTCAAAAGGCAGTCAAAGCTGTCTTATGCTTTTTGAGGACTACAGGCCTAAGTGACCACATTTAACTTTTGTGTAGTGCCCCCGCTGCATACGCGCCAGCCGATTGACTAACAATCCTTCTTTTTTGTTTTTGTCTCTCTCGTTTTCTTCTCTTTCCTCTCTCTCTCATCTCTATGCCCCGTTCCCATTCCCCCAGCGTAGGGTAGCATACCAGGAATGTGCCTGGTTAACCTCCCTGCCTTCCCTTTTATTGTTTATCCCTCCCCCCAATGTTTAGATAAGGTAGAAAAAACTTTAGTGCAAGACAAATAATGAAATTGACTCAGAACTCTGCTACCGAGATTATTTACTTCTATGAAAGCCTGGTATCTGATTGTGTTAGTGCAGCACGCATTACCAATTATGCAGCAGGCTTTCAACTGCAAATGTTGCAGACGTTGTAACAAGCTGCTAATCTTTATCTAAGTACCCTACGAGCTTTGACTTGCCGTCCGTGCGTTCATCTCACGTGGTGTGATCCCAATAGTGATCATTTGGTAAATCTTTATTTATTTTATTTTATTTTTATATACTGCCAGTCCCAACGGGGTGTATTGCAGGAGACCAAACAAGATACACAGGAAACACATATACAACCAAATACACAATAGATACACTTGCACTTACAAGCGAGAATGCACGACAGCAGATATTCTATAATGATACATGAAGAGCATAAAAACACAATCTATGTCAGGCAGATGTACACAAAATATTATATTACGTAATGCACTGGTAATGCTGACTTATTCAAGAAGCACCAAGAACAGTACAAGCGAGAAAAAAGCATAGAAAGGAAAAAACATCATTTCAGCTAAGTGTGTCACGAATGTGGTTTTCAAGCAAAGTTAAAAAAGCATTCAAAACTTCAGTATTAGTCACACAAGCGGGCAATCTATTCCATTCTCTAATTGACTGTGGGAAGACGGAGTACTTGAAACAGTTGGTGCTGAAACGGTATTTTTGTAATATTAGCGGATGTTTATGGCGTAGTAATGATGACCTGCGTTCATATATGGACAAATACAACTTCTTAAGGCTTAAAGAAATCATTAAGGGCTGTGAATTTGTGTGCTCCATCATGTCGCAAAAAATAGTATCACCGAAGATTCAAAAGAAAGCCATGTTCGGTCAGCCCAGGCAACCGCGAAATTCACGCGCGAACAGAGCTAGGAATGTTGAAAACCGGGTGAATGTTTACGAACAAGAACTAAAATAGCATAACTTAAAAAATAGCAAGTGATCGCAATAAATAGCCTAAAATCACTGGAAACGCTTGGGGAACACCCGGTTGACACTCGTGTCGTACAGAAGATGGTGTCACTGCATCGCAAAGCAAGCGATATCTCCTTTCACCGGCATAAGTGCCAGCATAAAAGGGCTGCAGAATTTAGACGCCTTCTTCCTCTTCTAATCACTACCACCACCTGTGGCTCTTTCATCGCCAACAAGGTGAAATTATGACGTGGCACCGCCACTTGTATACGTCATCACACGAGAGCAAGAGGCAGAGTACACGTTCACGATAGTCTAGTGCAGACCGAACACCATCCCTTGGTCTAGCGCGGGCCCATTGCGAAGGTACAAATATTGAACAATACCTGGTAAATTACAAAGTGTGCTTGGCGACAACCTATGGCCATTCCACTCGCCATGCTCTTTATTGTTGTTGTTGTGGCTTTTTTGCTTTTTTGCTAGGTTTTACTCTTTTTGTTTTTTACACCCTCTCAGCAATGTCGTGCTTGTTAAAAAAGCATAAGGGGGAGAGGCCACAACTGTGGCGGCGCCACTGTTGCTACGCGCCACTGGGTCGTCAAGTGATTGCTGAGAGAGTGTGAAGATGAGAGGGCACAGCTTGCTCCGTCTCATTGCACGGACGGAGGCACAGACGGACGCGAGTTAGAGACAATCAAATTTTTCTTCGCCTTCAAACCAGGGAAGCTGTAGAAACTTTACCATGGCTCCCATCCTGGTGACAGAGAGTAAACTTGTTACGCGCAGAAAGCTCTCGAAGGGCAAAGAAAGGGTGGAGGGAATTCATTCCTGAACTGTGAGGGAAAATAGGAAGATGGCTTTCGCTGTCTGGCCGGATTAGGTGATTACATGGAAACTATCTGAATTTCAGAAGCGCCGCTGAAGATACAAAGAGTCCTGCTGGGTTCTGCAGCTAGCTAAGAGAAGTTAATGTCTCATGCTTAAAACGTGGCGTCTGCTTTCATCACCGACGTCCTGGCACGAACACCGAATCTCTATATTCACTGCGAAAAGTGGCGGCTCAAAGTTCTAGTTCGGGAAAAAACGGGAAAATATGATATAAGGTGCAGGCTTCTTCTGGCTCGGCGGTTCCTATACTTAGGATGCGGAGAAAACAAAAAGGTCACCTGACACCTTTGGTGGATGCTAGGCGGCGCCAATAACGCGAAGAGATAAACATGCTTTAGAGTTGCGTAAATATTTCCATTTGATTATGTCAGGCTGGCGCTAAAGGCGACACGAAAACAAAAAAACACTTCGCAGTTATTACTTGATTTCGGAAGTACACGGTGCAACGTGCAAACTTTCGGTCTTTCTATCGTCTTCGTATTCTCGTTCCCATATGCGCTTTCGACATGTAAACATTGCTTTTCATCGCTGAGAACAGTGTTGGGTAGAGGTTGGCTTCACGTGCGTTTTTGCTTTTTTTTTTCAGTGAAAGTGGTTTTACGCGCAGGTATTGTTCACCTCTGTTTCGTGCACTGTTACAATTTTCTTGATGTTTGTGTTGCTTTTTAGGAAGCCAGAACAGAACGGCCAATAACACAAAACCATGCAAGTGAGCACAGGAAGACTTCAACTCGTTATGTATTGTTTTCTACTATACTTTTTGTAAACAATATATACGTCCACAACACAACCTCGCTCTCGTGCCTTGCGTATGACGTGGGAAACAGGTGCTTGAAGCTTGTCAATGCTATAGTACTTCAAGGCAATGCCCAATAGACGATGCAAGGTAGTGATTGCAAGTGAGCGAAAAAAAAAGCTTGGCTCAGACTTCCGTATTTTTAATCACTGAGCTAGAGTACTACAAGCGGACTTGTGCACTTAGGAGCCTTAACTTAAAAGACCGCTTGCTGGACAAGCATCTTGATTTCGATGAACGATTTGGTTTTGTGGCCAGCACTGCATACAATGAAGGTATCCCTGATATGGCAAACTTGGCGTAAAAACTGAACAGCTTGTAACTGCTTAAAGTGTTGTAGAAGATGACGAGTTTTTTCAATGTGCCACATGACGTCAGATACGGCGCGACAAAAAAGCGGTCGCCGGCGACGAGCGGTGTTTACAGCTGGCCACTTCAGGGCTTATTCCTAATGACAATTTTTACAGTTTAATTTTTTCACACGAAGGGGCCCATTAGGCTTTCTCCTTGTATGTTTAGGGAAAAATTCCAATTGCTAGATAACTGTGTCATGAACCCTTTTCAATAAACGCGCTTCGATATTGTATCGATGTAATACAACGCTGCACGTGAACCAACATCATCTATTTCAAGCCAATTTCTAGTTTTTTTTCGTTTACTTATTTCCAAATGAAGTCGAAGAAAGTGATTGAACGTCAATGCTTGCAAAAAAACAAGACTATAATTCACGATGGCTCAGATCCCTAAAAATCCACGGCATATCCACAAAGTGAATGATGATAAGTGGGCGAAGCAGTGGGGTTGTTCAGTGTTACCGTGAACCACCCCTGACATGACATCTCACGCATGTAAATGAGTGCCAAGTGGTTTAGGGTCCATTTCAATGTTTCTTGGACATAACTGGTACGTTTCGTGTAGTCGTGAGTGCGTTTTGTTTTCATTTGTATTGATTAGTAGCATTTAAGTTGGCAAAGACGAGATCTGGGCACATTCCAATGGTACTTGTTCGTTGCTTCTAGTCATACAAGATGCATCGTAGAGCACATCAAGACGTCATCTACTGCGCAAGCCAGTCATTGTCCAAGATAATCATCACAATCACCTTCATCGCCATCAACATCGTCATCGCCATCGTATTTCTCGTGGCATATCGTGGGTACGTTGTATGTGCTGTGGCGTGATGACAGAAAGAGAATGATTGGTCCGGAAAGCGCTTGTTCTTCGTCGTTATGAGTGTCATCGTGATCGACATGACGTATAGTTGGTATCTTGCATGTGCCGGTACGGCAGAAAGATGATGTGCGGTCTCTGAAACACGCTTATTTTTCATAGTCATCGTCAGCGGCGGCTACCCAACGCGAACTCCAACGACCAACTCTACAAGATAAGAAGCTTTGCCCCTAAAAAAGTCACAGATAATCTTTTGTGTGACGGCGCCTCCATATCTTTAAGACTTAAAAGAAATGCAAGAAAGAAGACAAAACATTTACGAAACCTGCCGAAGCAGTGCAAGGTTTGAAATAACGACGATGCAAGGTTCCGAAGGTTATTATGGTTGCCTCTACGTTGTTTCTGCGTCTTAGCTATATAGCTGATGCAGGTTGTTTTCAGGTTGCTCCTCAGTCTTTGCTGGGCTTTCATTAACTGACGCTAGGTTGTTGCCACATTGATTCTCAGCACAGAAAGGTTCTAGTTAAAGCACAGACAGCCGAACACACTACACGGACGCCTAAATGGCAGACAGATACTCACGCTGAAACCAAGCGTTTGCAAATCTCGTGGATCTTCGGGAACGTCGTTGTTGGGGTAGGCCTTATATCGCTTGCGTGCATTCTCCCAGCTGCCGTTGTCTGTGCCTTTCCGTACTTTTATCTTGTTATTGTACTCGGAGTCTTCGGTTTGCCAACGTCACCTCGCAACCATTTCGTTGGGCTAACTTTTTTTTTTCCATTTTTAGGAGACCAGTACTGAGAAGTAGGATGCACCGAACCTCTGTGGCACTACCCAAATTCTCGTGACGATAGTTTTTTGTTTCACTGTAGAAGAAATCGTTTGCTAAATAAAGAATTTCCCGAATGAAAAAAGAAAAAAAAACTTGTGTGCACTTAGATATAAATTCAAGTTAAATAACTCCACGTGCAAAACCTTATTTAATGCCTTTCACGACGGTGGACCTCGTAATACCGTCGCTTTCACAGCACGCTAGCCCTGAAAGTTCATGTCTGTGGCTATACATCAAAAACAGGAAGTTAAACAAGTGATATGTCCAAAAATGTAATCATCAGTCAATTCGTAGTAATACGCGCACTAGCGACTTGCTTCGCAAAACAGCTTCCCCGCTCACGTAAACGTGACCTCGCATTTTATTTTTTCTTTCCTGGTTACTTTTCTGCGGTTCAAAGTGCCATTCGTATCTTATAGAGTAGCGAGCCCGTTTTTCTGAATTCAACGAGCAGCCATGATTTCGTGAATGTTTGAATGGCTCGTCTGTCGTTAATTTTGTTCACGAAAGCAGAATAATTTGAACTAGCTGCTATGTTCTTAAGGTAAAAGTTTGGTGTCTAATTATTGAGCTCAGTCCTCGCGATTAATGGTGCAGCCTTATTACCGAGACGCGCGACGTTCGTCCAAAGACCAGATGTTTCCTACCATGTAGAGTGTTCAGCTCGGATCTCCAAATATGCTTTCTCATCACGCCTCGAGAAATTCTCGCCTCTTAGGGGTAATTTATCACGCAATCTAAAGCAAGACAACAAGACCAAAAAACGTGATAATGACTAGGCTATCACGGCAATAAAAGATAAATATTTTGCAGATATCCATCTTGTAAGGACTTGTAATTTAGCTACATGCAATGCTTGTTCCAGTGAACTTACTGTAAACGTATCAATAAATCAATCAATCAATCAATCAATCAATCAATATTCCTCAGCAATGCACTGCGAAAATCAGTCCCACCGTTTCTCATACATTCGCCGACTCACTGGTGAAAGCATTCATTTCATCAGTCTTAATCAGTAATGTCGACCTCCGTTTTCCAATGAAAAACAAGGCTTTCAGCGTCAAACATGCCTGATCAATACCTCTAGGATTAGAGGCATTGGAAGGGCTCTGCACCTAATACAATTTTGCAGTGCCCCTAGGATCGAAATAACAGGGAATAAGCAGCAACGTCATGTGATGACGCCATCATGAGACGTCATAGCGAAGTCAGAACGACATTGAAAAAGTTGGGAACCTTTAGCAAAAGGGTGTCATCGTGACATGGTAATTTCTGTGTCACTCTTTTTGACGCCGATGCTGATGGTCGCTTTTCATTTTTGCTGAGGTATCTACGGAATTCTGTTTTCTGCACCACTTTCCTTTCGGAAGATCGGGTGGATGAAGCTTTTCTTGGGTCAAGCTTGCCACCTTATTGAAATGTTAGCTCTATAAAACCATCTTTTCGGGAATCGTTGATTTTACAGCAGGGATACTAGGATAGTAGAAAACTAGAAATAGTTTATCTAGAAGAGACGGTTAGGATCTTTTATGTTAATACTGTACGGAGGCTGTACTGTTTTTTTAATAGTGCAAGTGAACGTGCTTTCTTGTAACCTTCCCATTCTGTCAATAGCGGTAAAAACGGTATTTAAAATGCCATCTTTCAACACGACAGTATTTGCGTACCAAGAAGCTATGGCGTTTCCATACACAAGCAGAAACAAAACGGACGCAAACTAACATTAAGGCGAAGAAAAATTATGAGGCGTGTTTCTTCTTCACAAAATGTGTACAAACGTATGCCACTGCACAAACTTCTCGGCACTTTTCTTTCTTTTCACAAAACAGTAAACCCCCTCCCCACCTCGTATTTTTTTGCGTATGCTAAATTTGTTATAGACAAAAGAAGAATGCAATTGAGATCTCGCATGCAGAACAGCCTTGACGAAAAATTAGGCTTGTATGCATAAACACGTACGTGTCACCTCAAAGTTCTCACATCATGTAGGCATTCTGGAAAAAAATCGCAAAAATATAATTTCAGTTCACGTGCTTGCGCATTAGATATTCATCGCCATGACTTCTCAGCACCACTTTACGGAAAGAAGAAGTGCTTGGCCTTTGGAAATTTTGAGCGTACTGCTTCGATTAAAAATATATTTGTTCTTTAAATGTCAGAGCAGAGGGACGTTTTAAAGCTTCCATTTGGTTGGAGACGTCATTCAGCTCTTTTTTGTAGACAAAATGACTGTGGCGTACGGGAGGGGGGAGTGCTTATACAACGTTTGATGTTAATTGAAGCGGGAGTTGAAGGTTATCAAGCATCTATACTATAGGCACTGCGTTGTGTCTGAAATATAGAAAGGAAAAAAAACTTATTTCGTTCGTTCTTATTTTATAACTTGGCGAAGCCCCTTGTCACTGATTGTACATAACTTTCTTTGCGTTGTGGAAACGTAATTCAGTGCCAAAACTAAGGGTACTCTTCATATGAGTGCCTACCTTGATTCTTATAGTGTCAGTGAAACGGTACGCACTTTCATGCAGTCTAGAATCTGCGGTAGCCGTGTCATTTACCGTGAAGTCGTATTCCACAAATATTTAGGTATAGCAGCTTTCCGTGACACATTTTAAAGTTTTATCGACGCAGGGCCTGTCCAATAAGAATAGGTGTACCCTGCAAAAGCCACCCGGCGTAACCTAAATAATTCACGGGGTACCAATATTCATTCATTTAAGACGACTCTAAGACGTAGGCCACCTTGTTTTTATTCACGGTTGATGTACCCATCTATACACGTTCCCTTTCGAAAGCTCTATGCGCGTGAAGTTTTTTAGTGCTGCCTTTAAGGATCGGGAGCATTGCAAGCTGTTAGCACACTTCCTGGTTTCGCACTGCCTAGGTGATCCGCCCATTTTTGAGTAGCGACGGTGCCATGTCATGACGCCATCATTGTACGTAACTCCACGTCAACTCATGACGACATCAAGGTGACGTCGCAAATTTTTGTTGTCTGTTTTGTCATAGTGTAGTCATACGATCAGGTCGCCATCGTATCACGATTTTTTTGCCTCACACGCGTTTAGGCCATCAATGTTTACGAAGGGGATGTAATTCCGTCTTGTTGTTGATGACGCTGCTGCTTCTGCGGCTGTTGTTATTGTTGTTGTGCTCATGCACCTCCAGCTGTTGTTGTTGTCGGGCTGTTGTTGTTGCGCATTTCGACTGTGAGTAACACAAAATAGGGATGATCAATTAGAAAATTACTGCAATTGCGCACTGAACGAATGAGCAGTGGGCATGCTTCTTTGAAGTAGATGATGATGGCTTGTTAGTAATAAAACCTAGCTCAGCTTGTTATGCTGTGTTATACCTCTTGCCAATATGCCCCACGATTTGAGGACTTCGGTTATCCGCAGCACATCCATACACAGCACATACACTGAAGGTTCCACTGTCATAGAATAACTAAACACCTCATTCACTTTTCTGGGCAGACTCTTGGAAACCATGTGAGAGCAAGGGAGTCTTGAAGAGACCTTGTACAGAGGCCCTGTAATAAATGTAACACTAGTAATTAAATTATCTCGCCACGCTTGCATAAAGCCCGTATACAAATTGTAGGCATTGCGAGTGATGTAATAAGAGGCAGATGTAATAATAAGACTATGAAACCAGAAATGTTTAAACAGATCCTTGCTCGACCTTCTACTAACAACAACCTGCACCACCATCCAGCACAGTTTTCTAGCAAAGCAGAGTACTTGGACTGCGGCCCCATTCCGATGATCAAAGGAGCTCAGTGAGCTTCCTCCAGGATTCTTCAAAGGACACAAATTTAATTAACTGTCTTTAGTTCATGATATAACTGGTCACTATTTGTACGGACTCAATCTGCAATGTGATGCCAATATATGAATTGGACTATACCATGCATACAGCGCTCATTCATGCGTTGTAAGCCATATAGTATGTATATATATATATATATATATATATATATATATATATATATATATATATATATATATATATATATATATATATATATATAGTGCCTCTGGTTAGTTTTTTTAGTTTTTTTGTGCTTAATTTGTTGTGTTTTTGTGTATATCTTGTACATTACTGTAACGATGTTGGGATAGCCGCTTCTAACGTAGCCTACTTTCTTACAATTTCTCAAATATAAAAAAAATTTAACCGGGAAATCTTGCTAGTGTTCTCTTTCAAAAGAGCACATACAAGTCACTTCACTGTGAACGTGGATATTTCTTTCTAAATTTAAGCGTCATTGCATAACAAAAATCATTCACTGAACGTTCCACCAGCAAGCGACGTCAGAAATATTTTGACGAAATAACCTATAAGGGCTATCTTCACAGAAATATTGGCGTCGGCATCGGCGTCGTTAGTTGTGACCTAAAAATCAAAATTAAAGCAAATAAAGTAAATAATAAAAAAATCCTGGATCAAAGTGGGAGTAAAACTCGGGTCGTCTGCGTGGCAAGTGAATGCTCCATCACACGGCTACGCATCTGCTTGTGAATACATTGAAAACAAGTTCCTCTGCTTGGAAATGCAGTGAAGGCTACACATACTTTTCTTTCAAACACAGGTCCTGTATACATGCTTAACCATACGCCCCGCCACGGTGGTCTAGTGGCTAAGGTACTCGGCTGCTCACCCGCCGGTCGCGGGATCGAATGCGTTTCCGATGGAGGCAGAAATGTTGTAGGCCCGTGTGCTCAGATTTGGGTGCACGTTAAAAAACCCCAGGTAGTCGAAATTTCCGGAGCCCTCCACTATGGCGTCTCTCATAATCACATGGTGGTTTTGGGACGTTAAACCCCACAAATTAGTGCTTAACAATACAACATGAAATATTACAGTCGTATTGCCACGCTATAATTGGCAAGCTGGCTGCGCCGAAAAAGAAGCGAGCTGCGTGGCTCGTGTCGCACGATCCACGAGGAATTGGAGAGCGGCTTAGCTGCTGGCCTGGCTGGACGCTGCAGCGGCGACTGCGCCTACGCCTGCGTCCCTAATGAAAGCTGTGACCTCGGCACGGGTTCATCGCTGGCGATTGTTATAGCGCGAGAACAGAACAACGACAGAGAGACAAAAATTATACGAAGGACACGAGCGCTATACACAGATAAAAGAAGGACACGAAGGACACGAGCGCTGTATGTGCTCTGTATGTGCGCTGTATGTGATTTGTGTCGTCGTTCTGTTTGCGCGCTATAACTATCCTCATGTCATACCAACTTAAGCCCAAGCTGCCTCACTTATCACTGCCGTCTCACCTCTTTTTCCTCGACACGGTAATAATGCGTGACACAAGCGCCCATTGCCATCGGGCGTTTAAAACATGTGATTATCATTAAGGCTTGGTGATTTGAAGCAGGTAACCCACTACAAAAGGTACACACGCTACTGCGCCTGTTCCCTCAAGGCCACGTATTGGGTGCACAGCAGGTTCGAAACGGTTTTGTGCACTTACTGTTTGAGGTACGCACTAGGAAGATAATGTCGGTATCGCGTTTCTAAAGTCGCTATCGCGTTTCGAAGTCCGAAAGGCGAAGCTTTCGCATCTCTTAATATTTTTCATCATAATGCACGCAACATACTCGTTTTACTTCACTATTAAGAAAGAAATTGCAATGAATACTACATTTCATAGCGCATGTCTAAGACACTAGTGAAGATTGCGATCTGTGCATACAGTCCGTGCATAATAAATGTGTCATGGTAAGACGCGGTCAGGCACCCCTCCACCAGTTGTGTTGATGTTCTTAGCAGAGTCCCTTTCGCAAAAACAAAGCTTGGCTAGCTAACGAGGCAAGTGACTGGAGTTGCAAGCATGTGGACAAGCACAAACACACCGCCAGGCTGATGCCTGCTCCCCTAAATAACCCCAGGATATAACAAAACAAAATAACAGTATCAAAGATACTTGAAGGATGTTAAGCAATCTGTGTCTCTCCTGCATGATAACGGGCCAGGATTGAGTTACCTTATTAATTTATGGAAAGGAACCACCGGTTTCTTCCGGTTTTGTGGGTAACGGTTCCGCGTGGCGATAAGCTAACTAGATGAGAAAAACTGTGTTCACGTTGTTATTTTCCCCTAAAACATGACATTCTTTATATGTCCAAAAAGCATAGAAGACAATGAACTGTACTTGATGGGGTTTCAGCAATATTCGTGATTGTTCCATGACTGCTACAAATAAATGACTCTCGTGTTCCGGGTAACCTTGTTTACTATGAAAGCTTGAACAGCAATGCAAGAAGAGTTTGAGAAGTAAATCTTTTTCCATATCTCACCTGCGGTCTTTACCTCAATTGAATAACTTTAGAAGAAAATTTTGTGTTCCCATTAAGTTTCTTCCCATTAAGTTATTGCTACGTGTGTTGACTTATTATACTAGGATGAGAGGCAGCTTGGCAACAAAAGACACACGGTTCCTTACGTTCCACCTTCAACGACGGTGGCTACGCTTGTGTGAGCAACTAGTTCATGTGGGACCAAGAAATGGTACATCCATGGCTATTCCGGATACTAAAATGTGGGCTATCCGGTACAACAATTTCGCAAACAAGTTTGCTGACAACCTAGGACTTCCTATTAGAGCCGAAATCTGCCGAAGTTTACTACCGACGCGGCTCTCTGGATGACACAGTGGGCTCACAGCAGACTCAAACAAACAGACGGCTCAAGCCTCTAACAAATTCTTGATATAGAATGCTGCTCTAAGCAGCTATACTCTTAGGGAGAACCTGACAGACCCTGTGGTGGCACTCTATTCTAATACGTCAAAAGAACTAAGAAATTATGCGAGTTTAAAGAAGCATGTGTGAGTCCTCTCAGTGACTCCAGACTTACCGCGTACATATCTTTCTATAAAGCAACACGTCGACTCTCATTTGAGTTGCATGACTCTCTTAAAAGGGTGTAATGACCTCCAAAGAGAGTTCACGTGCTTCTTTTACGAACGCCATATACGTGGCAAGCCTGAACTCCCAAAAAAGAGTTAAATGACTCTTTTGAATGCAAAACATTTTTAGCATAGTGCTAGCACTTAGAGCGTTTCTATCTATCTATCTATCTATCTATCTATCTATCCATCTATCTATCTATCTATCTATCTATCTATCTATCTATCTATCTATCTATCTATCTATCTATCTATCTATCTATCTATCTATCTATCTGTCTGTCTGTCTGTCTGTCTGTCTGTCTGTCTGTCTGTCTGTCTGTCTGTCTGTCTGTCTGTCTGTCTGTCTGTCTGTCTGTCTGTCTGTCTGTCTGTCTGTCTGTCTGTCTGTCTGTCTGTCTGTCTATCTATCTATCTATCTATCTATCTATCTATCTATCTATCTATCTATCTATCTATCTATCTATCTATCTATCTATCTATCTATCTATCTAGTCACATTTGTCAGGGTGCTCTCGTGATCACCCACTTGAATTGGCGGCGAATCAAAATTGGTATGAAAGGGCCAAAGTGCTTGGCGAATACCACTGTGAGGTCGTGTCGTGAATAAAATGAATATGCCACTTCGTACGTCGTCAAACACTTTCATCCAGCCACGTCTGGCACCCACGCGGACACCGCGGGCCTCGGTACGTGGGACGCGCCACAGGTGTAAAAAATTTATGTCTATTAAATATTGGTGAGAACGCATTGATAATTTAGAGCGAGAGCGTTAACAAAAAGCTGACATCGCCAGTGTTGACCCAAAAATTCAAAGAATAAACTTCAGTGTCTCATCAGGAATTTACCCACAGCTTTTGATGTGCCATTCAACTTTTTTTACTTGAGAGCCACCCCATCTCTCGAAACTCATTTGGGATAACACAGTGCATTCGTGATTCTGGTTAAACCACTATTGTAGTTCAAGTGCTGGTTATATAATTTTAGAAACATTACATAAGTAATCCTATAATACAGGCGTCACGTCGGGTTAACGTCAGTTGTGTATACTTAAGTGTCATCCACTGAAGTTGGTCTACGAAGGTCGAGCCAAGGCTACCATGCTCGCAAGCCCAGGCACTACATAATAGCTTACCGTTTTCGACGTTGGTAATAGCCATGTTGCTGTCGGCATCGTTACGTAACTATAAACTAGTTGTATAATATGTATGCGACTTTTCAACATATGTCTGTGCGTACAACCTTTTTCTGTATGTTGAGCGTCGTTTCATTAAGTTTCGCTCAATAAAAAGTTACACTATACACCGTCGCCTTCCCTCCACATGCTTTGCTTAACATGCATTTACGTAGCAGTTGGGATATGCCGAATGTTCTTTTCAAAGGTGAGGAAAGAATGGGGGTTAACCCCCTCTTCCCTCCACCTCACCTGAAGTGAACTGCTGGACTTGCAATATAGTTATTACAATCGAGTGTTGAGCACAACGTTGAACCGTTTAACTTTTGTTTCAAACCCTTGTGAGAGGTATGAAAGAGATGTTATATAGGAACTTGTGAATGTATGTTCAATAGAGTACACTTAATTACTATTAATACATTTTTTAGACGAAAGCATTAGCTTCCACAGAAAGCAGGAAAGGCAACCGTCGGCGTGAATACCAGTCCGGCGTAAAATCGGTAGGTGACGTCACGATTTGACGTCATCATGAATGCACAGGTCTTTTAAAGTTGAAGGCACAAAGAAGTCATCACATAAGAGTGTCGCTTGTTGAAAGGGGAGCCGTCACCGAAAGCACTGAGCAACCTTGTGAATGGCGAAAAGCCCTCGGAGAGAAGAGGGTGGGAACAAGGGACAGAAAAAACGGCTTTCGGCTTCAAGATATACTAAGAAAAAGGGCGTAGGATCCTCTGATGCTTTTGAACAAGCGTAAGGCACTGCCCAGAATAATTTAGAAGGAACCGTTTACTGTTTTTCTTTAGTTTGTTGTCAAGTACTCTAAAGAGTGCCCATCTTGTCTAGCAACACACACTCGGAAACTATTTCTGTTCAATTGGGTTACTACTCCGATAGAAGGGAGCTGTCAGTCTCCTAGCTACAGTTTCGCTGTCACCGCCTTTCAATCTTTGCTCTTTGTCCGGGACTGTGGTGTTCCCAGCTTCCACTCACTTGTAGTGGAAAAGACTTTTGTATTTATAGTTGGGTGTGTGGTTCTCGTAGTTGTCTACGTGGAAGGACAAATGCCTTGGCGTTTCTGCGGAAGGAACTTCGGTCTACGTACTAGATGGCTAAAGAATAGCATGATATAGATCTATCTTTCCATCTATCTATCTATCTATCTATCTATCTATCTATTTATCTATCTATCCATCTATCTATCTATCTATCTATCTATCTAACTTTCTCCCCCCCTCTCTCTCTCTCTCTCTCTCTCTCTCTATATATATATATATATATATATATATATATATATATATATATATATATATATATATATATATATATATATATATAGATAGATAGATAGATACATGTCTGCAAAAAGCTTATTAGCACACCATTTGCCTTTAAAGTTCAAAGACTTCGCCTTTGATATTCAATGATGAATATGACGAACGTGCAAGTTTTCTGATTTTTAAAAATGGGTGTTCAATAAAAGTTTAGGCCCTGATACTTTGTAATATAAAGATTGAATATTATGGGAATGATAAAGCGATTCATAGCGAGCTCTTTTCAGTTACTCGCGTAAAAGTCATTTTACTGCCGAATTGTGATACTCTAGCTCCTCCTCCGCTTCGACCTAAAGTTCCTGTGTAAACACGACCACAAGCTGTCATAGAAAATGATAAAAAGTCTGAATTGTCTGAAATAAATGAATATATATATATATATATATATCCACTCTGCTCTCTTCTTGTCTCTTAAGGTTACACCTACCATTTTTCTTTCCATTGCTCGCTGCGTCGTCCTCAATTTAAGCTGAACCCTCTTTGTAAGTCTCCAGGTTTCTGCTCCGTCGCTAAGTACCGGCAAGATACAGCTGTTATATACCTTCCTCTTGAGGGATAATGGCAATCTACCTGTCATAATTTGAGAGTGCTTGCCGAATGTGCTCCACCCCATTCTTATTCTTCTAGTTACTTCAATCTCGTGGTTCGGCTCTGCGGTTATTACCTGCCCTAAGGAGACATAGTCTTTTACAACTTCAAGTGGACTATCACCTATCTCGAAGCGCTGCTTCTTGCCGAGGTTGTTGTACTTCACTTTCGTTTTCTGCAGATTAATTTTAAGACCCACCTTTCTGGTCTCCTTGTCTAACTCCGTAATGATGAGTGGCAATTCGTCCCCCGAGTTACTCAGCAATGCAATGTCATCGGCGAAGCGCAGGTAACTAAGGTATTCTCCATTGACTCTTATCCCTAACTGTTCCCATTCTAGGCTTCTGAAAACCTCCTGTAAGCACGCGGTAAATAGCATTGGGGAAATTGTGTCCCCCTGCCTTACACCCTTCTTGATTGGTATTCTGTTGCTTTCTTTATGAAGCTTTATGGTAGCATTTGATCCCCTGTAGATTTCTTCCAGAATGTTTATATATACTTCATCTACGCCCTGATTCCGCAGTGTTTGCATGACGGCTGATATTTCTACTGAATCAAACGCCTTCTCGTAATCTATGAAGGCTATGTATAGTGGTTGGTTATACTCTGAGCCTTTCTCTATTACCTGATTGATAGTATGAATGTGGTCAATTGTTGAGTAGCCTGTTTGAAATCCTGCTTGTTCCTTTGGTTGATTGAATCCTAATGTTTTCTTTACTCTGTTAGCAATTACCTTTGTAAATAGCTTGTATACTACAGAGAGCAAGCTTATCGGCCTGTAATTCTTCAAGTGCTTGTCACCTCCTTTCTTATGTATTAAGATGATGTTAGCATTCTTTCAAGACTCTGGTACTCTTCCCGTCAGGAGACACCTCGTAAACAGGGTGGCTGGTTTTTCTAACACAATCTGTCCTCCATCTTTCAGCAGATCTGATGTTACCTGATCCTCACACGCAGCTTTGCCCCCTTGCATGCTCTCCAAAGCTTTTCTGACTTCTTCTATCATTACTGGTGGAGTGTAATCTGGGTTACTGCTAGTTCTTATAGTATTAAGGTCGTGGTTGTCTCGGCTACTGTACAGATCTCTGTAAAACTCCTCCGCTATTTTAACTATCCTACCCAGATTGGTATTTATTTTGCCTTCTTTGTCCCTTAGCGCATACATCCGACTTTTGCTTATCCCAAGTTTCCTCTTCAATGCTTTGACACTTCCTCCGTTTTTCAGAGCGTGTTCAATTCTCTCCATGTTATACCTTCTTACATTGCATAGCTTACGTCCATTAATCAACTTCGAAAGCTCTGCCCGTTCTATTTTGTCTGTTGTACTTGACACTTTCATGATTTGACGCTTCTTAATTAGGTTCTTCGTTTCCTGGGAAAGCTTGCCAGTGTCCTGTCTAACTACCCTGCCTCCAACTTCCACTGCACACTCCGTAATGATACTCGTCAGATTATCATTCATTGTATCTACGGTAAGGTTGGTTTCCTCGCTAAGAGCCGAGTACCTGTTCTGCAGCGACACTCTGAATTCGTGTACTTTTCCTCTCAGTGCTAGCTGATTGATTGGCTTCTTGCGTATCAGTTTCTGTCGTTCCTTCTTCAAGTCTAGGCGAATTCGCGACCGTACCTATCTATGGTCACTGCATCGTACCTTGCCAATCATTTCCACATCTTGCGCGATTCCACGGTGTGCACTCATTATAAAGTCTATTTCGTTCTTATTTTCGCCATTAGGGCTCCTCCATGTCCACTTGCAGTTTTCTCGTTTTCGGTAGAAGGTATTCAAAATCCGTAAATTATTGCGTTCTGCGAATTCAACTAGTAGCTCTCCTCTGGCGTTTCTAGTACCGATGCCATAATCTCCTACTGCCTGGTCTCCAGCCTGCTTCTTCCCTACCTTTGCATTAAAGTCGCCCATCGCTATAGTATACTGTGTTTTTACCTTACTCATTGCCGATTCCACGTCTTCATAGAAGCTTTCAACTGAAGCATCATCATGGCTGGATGTAGGCGCGTAAGCCTGTACTACCTTCATCTTGTATCTTTTATTCAGTTTAATTACAATACCTACCACCCTTTAATTAATGTTATAGTATTCCTCTACGTTGCCAGCTATGTTTCTGTGAATTAGGAACTCCACTCCCAGTTCTCTTCTGTCTGCCAGGCCCCTGTAGCAAAGGACGTGCCCATTCTGTAGCACCATATAGGCCTCATCTGTCCTCCTAACCTCACCGAGCCCTATTATATCCCATTTAACACCTTCTAGCTCCTCGAATAGTACAGCAAGACTTCCCTCACTAGATAAGGTTCTAGCGTTAAACGTTGCCAAGTTCAGGTTCCAATGGCGGCCTGTCCGGATCCAGAGATTCTTAGCACCCTCTGCTGCGTTGCAGATCTGACCGCCGCCGTGGTCAGTTGCTTCGCAGCTGCTGGGGACTGAGGGCCCCAGCAGTTAAGGATATCATAGCTGAAATCAAGAAGAAGAAATGGACATGGGCAGGGCATGTAGCGCGTAGACAGGATAACCGCTGGTCATTAAGGGTAACTGACTGGATTCCCAGAGAAGGGAAGCGGGTTAGGGGGAGACAGAAGATTAGGTGGGCAGATGAGATTAAGAAGTTTGCGGGTATAAATTGGCAGCAGCAAGCACAGGACCGGGTTAACTGGTGGAACATGGGAGAGACCTTTGTCCTGCAGTGGACGTAGTCAGGCTGATGATGATGATGTATATATATATATATATATATATATATATATATATATATATACATATATATATATATATATATATATATATATATATATATATATATATAATATATATATATATATATATATATATATATATATATATATATATATATATATATATATATATATATATATTGCCACGTTGCTTTCTCAAGTTTTCTCATAACCCCGTTACGCTGTACATAATTCTTAGCTCTAACTGCGCCTACAGTGTTCGAGAAGCTTCAGGGCTGCCGTAGATCATTTTGTTGATATTACCCTCACGTCGTGAGGATTTCAGACTACTCTGGAATTTACGTCGCCGCTAGCGATAACGCGAGAACGGTTGATGGCGAGTGTACAAATGCCGACACGCTTCGCCGCTTGTCAGTTGATCAACGGCCGACGCATCTGCTCGGCGCTATCAGTGCCAGTGTCTTGGTGTAAGCTGATTTTACTTTTACATGGCACAAGTTCGGTCCGATTAAACAGTTTATTATTCCAGCTGCAGTCTGCTTCTTTCGTCCACGTCACAACCACATGACATCTGGCGGAGGTGCTTCCCGTTCGTGTACCGAACGCCCCCCTCCAGTCGAGAGCCAAGCCCCAACCATGAAGCACACACCCCCGCCAACCTCGACCTGCGATAAAGCCACCGAAAACAGGGGCTACCTCCAGAGTAAGGGACTCTACTCGATAATACTCGCAAACCGAGGACCACCACCACTACTTCGACCACTATGACAGCCCCCGTGCCAACGCCCACCATGGTCGTAACAAAGCAGCCAAAAAGCCATTGATCTTCCATGGATCCTCATTTGAAAAACCAGATACCTGGCTGAAAACGTACGACCGAGTGGCCGGCTTGAACCAGTGAGACTCTCAAGAAAATGTGCGCCGCGTTTACTTTTTTCTGAAAGACGTGGCGAGGACCTGGTATGAGAATCGGTAGTCTGCACTGCGACCCTGGGATCTTTTTCGCGCCGCATTTCTGGAAACTTTCACGACCGTCGCACGCAAAGAAAGAGCCGCTGCTTAGCTTGAGACTCGGATGCAGCTACCAAACTAAAATGTCACCGTCTTCACTGAAGAGATGGCGAAACTGTTTCGGCACGTAGATCCTACCATGGCTGAAGACAAAAAGAGAAGTTCTTCAAAAGAACTCCTCGCCGCGTCGAGCCAAGTACCTTCTTGTGGTGCCTTCAGCTGTGTGACCAGAACTCCTCCAGGCCCAACACGATGATCCAATGGCAGGACGCCTTGATGTTGTTCGCATGCTCGCGAGGATACAAGAAAGGTACTACTGGCCGCGTCTTACCGCCGACGTCGCTCAATACGTTTGGACATGCCGAGACTGTCAGCGACGCAATACACTGCCGACAAGGCCAGCAGGATTTATTCATCCGATGGAGCCACCTAGCCAACCATTCCAACAAATTGGGATGGACATACTGGGGCCATTTCCGACGTCAAATTCAGGAAAGAATTGGATCGTCGTAGCTACTGACTACCTCAACCGCTGCGCCGAAACAAATGCCCTACCCGAAGGTAGCACCGAAGAGGTAGCTAGGTTCTTCGTTGAGAACATCGTCCTTTGTCATGGTGCCCCAGAGGTTGCCATCACCGATAGAGGCATGGCCTTTACTGATGATTTGACTCGAGCGATTTTGAGACCTAGCCAGACAAGCCACCACCGCACCACCGCCTACGACCCACAGACAAACGGTCTCACCGAGCGGCTAAACAAGACTATCATCGATATGCTGACCATGTACGTCGACGTCGAACGCAAGACGTGGGACGCCATCCTTTCGTTCGTGACCTTCACATACAACACGACCGTACAGAAGATGACGCAGATGCAACCTTACAAGTTGGTCTACCGAAGAAAATCGGCAATGGTCGACGCTCGACGCAATGCCGTCTAACGTCGCTGATGAAGAAAACCTCGACGTCGTCCTCTCTATTCAGCGCGCTGAAGGAGCTTGTCAACTCGCCCGCCTGCGCATTACGAATCAGCGGACGAACGACCACCGTCATTACAATCTTCGACGAGGCTTCGCGGAACACCAGCCCGGTGAACGTGTTTGGGTATGGGCGCCGATACGCTGACGTGGACTCAGTGAAAAACTTCTGCGACAGTATACCTTCGGACCCCACAGGGTAATACGACGTTTCAGCCTACTCGTTTACCAGGTTGTCCTCGATGGCATTACGAACTCTCAATGGTGCCAATCATGACCTGAGGTCGTCCATGTCGTGCTCCTAAAGCTGTTTCATGAACGTTAACGAACTGAAAGAGTGTATTTTGTTGTTGTTATTATAGCTGTATTGAACTTTATTATTTGTACATTCTTGCATTATTATTGCACTTTTATTTTCTAATAAAGCATCGGGATGATGGCTTTTGCAGAGGGGGGCAATGCCAAGATCCTTCCTCAAGTTTTCTTATCACCCCGTTACACTGTACGCGATTCTCTGCGCAAACTGCGCCTACAGTATTCGAGAAGCTTCAGGGCTGCCGTAGATCATTTTGTGGAGATTACCCCCACGTGGTGGGCATTTCAGATTATTCTGCAATCTACGTCACCCCTAGCGATACTGCTAGAATGTTCGATGGCGAGTCTTTAAATGCCGACATGCTTCGCCGCTTGTCAGTTCATCGACGGCCGACGCTCTGCTCGCCGCTATCAGTGCCAGTGTCTTGGTCTAAGCCGACTTTCCTTTTACGGGGCTACAAGTTCGGTTTGAATAATTGGTTTATTATTCCACCTGCAGCCTGCTTCCTTCGTTCACGTCACGGCCCTGTGACGATTTTAAGAAAAGAAGTGTATGCCAAATGGCTCGTTTTTTCGTGTTTCACACAATAGTAATGAGATCCAACAGTAAATAATGCCAAGGAAAGTATAGGGGTAGTTATTGAACCGAGTTGTAAAGTAAGTGTGAAGTAAGAAAAGTGGGTGAAAAGATAAGTTTTCGTGGGCAGGTAACCAACCTGCGACCTTCGAATAACGCGTTCGATGCTCTACTAAGTGAGCTACCATGGCGGCTATCCGCGCAGTTATTTTATTCTGTATGTCTGTGAATCGAACGTTTGAACTTTGAACTTTGAACCTTATTATGAATAAGAAACATACAGTAAAGAAAAACATGTTAGCAACATCTGGATCCTTAGCAGAATGCTAGTATGGATCTATGCAATTATAACATACATTAATTAGAGGCAGGGGAAAGAGTTGTGTAATGAACGACATTTTAGTTTAAGATGCATATTGTTTTGATAAACATATCACTTATACACAGATACCGAACACATTGAAGAGGAAAAATCCACCTTACACACTACACTTTGAACATGTTTGGTTTGCATACTTAACGTAATACATCTAATATTTCTGTACATCTGGTAATAGCATTCCTGGTCGGCATACAAAACATTAGTTTAAAATCATGTCACTTTTCATCATTTCACGAAACTTGTCAGTAGTCTAATAGAGCTCTTTGTAATGACGTTTGAGCATTAATCTGAAAGCATTATGTTGTTTCACTTCCACTGGTAGGTTATTCCACAATGACGTTCCAACACTATAAAGTCGTCTTTTGCCATAAACATTTCTAACCAGTGGTTTTAGGAAGTTACCACAATGACGGGCTCTTGTTTGCTATTGTGAGGGAATAAAAAGGGAGTGGTGAAGAGGGATATTGCATGTTAGAGACTTGTACACCATTATTGTTGTTTTATAATTTATTACTAGTTGTAGAGGCATTACCTGGTACTGTCGAAAGAGTGGTTTAGATGAGGCCATATAGTTTGCGTTTGATATAAATCGGATAGCACGTTTTTGCAGGACTATAAGTGGCTTTAGGTATGAATCGTATGTATGGCCCCAAGACTCAATGCAGTATGAGAGTTGGCTGTGAAATAGGGCAAAATATATTGTTCTTAAAGTTTCCGCATCGAAGTACTGGCGACATTTGAAAAGAGTATAGCAGACTGTCACGAGTTTTTTGCAGAGAGAGTCTATATGCTTTTTCCAGCTGAAACGTTGGAGTGTCAGTCAGCGCCACTGAGCAGTAGGCATAGCGGCGAGTGTGGAACGCTCTATATGATCCTGTTTCGCCTCACATAGCACTTGAACTTATTACGAGATTGCAGCTGATCTATAGTCCCTCGTATACAACCTAAAGACACCAAGTCTCCCAGTACGAGACCGTCGTTAATGAATTAAGGAAAGAAGTGTATACCTAAACGCTCACTTTTTCGTGTTTGACACAATGATAACGAGATGCAACAGCAAACAATGCCGAAAAAAGTATAGGGGAGGTTAGTAGACCGCATTTAAAGGTAATGTAAAAATAGTAAAATGGAGGAATATATATATATATATATATACTATATATATATATATATATATATATATATATATATATATATATATATATATATATATATATATATATATATATATATATATATATATATATATATATATTGCTACCAGGCGCAAGAACTACTCGCAGTGAACAGCGATAAAGAAGCCCCTGAAGAGCTTCGTGTCATTTCTACGGCACTGCAGACTCGCCAAAATCTGCAGTTCAAACCTAGTAATGCCATGCCACCTGTGGTGCCTACATGCAGAGCTCACCAATTCATGAATCGAACAAATTCAGAAGTGCATGATACTTCAAACTTCGCACACAGTTGTCTTTCGGAAGCGCCCTTAATAAACCCCGTCACCGAAGCCTCTGAAGAGCATGCTAGCAATGATGACGCATTGCCAACTATGCCCGACAAGCAAGACACCAGTTCACCATTCATCTACTGTCTACAGGACGCGTCAAACACCGAACGAAATGAATGCCCCATTCCGGAACGGGTGCCACTACAGCCATCTCCTGAGCAGCACCAGCAAAGCAAGCAAAACGAAGCTCACAAACTCGGAAAACAACGAGAGAGACTGCAACGAGGGCATCGGCGAACGCCAAATTCAATGGAAGCGCGTTCACCGGTTGAAGAACATCGAAAAATAAGATCTCCAAACCAACAAGACGTCAGACACTTTCGGACAAAGAAAATTTGCCAGAAATGCTCCCAGCGCCTGCTATTCCGCCGACTGAAACACCACAGGAAGCGCCGAGAAAGACGCGGAAGCACTACTTGCAAACCGCAAGCACTCAGGCACTCCATCACAGTCTGTCGAGAAGCACACGAGTCGAAAGGATGAAGACCTGGCCGCCACTCATCAGCCTCAAATCATTCACGAAGCTACCGGCAATACGCCTCAACTGAATATCGACCACAGAAGAGGTGATCTCAGGCGCATGCAGTTACCGGTATCATGACAGAACCATCGACTGACTTTCCCATCCCCAAGTACACCGGAGCAGCGGACGATGGACCTGTACAGGACTGGTTCGACCTGTTCGAGCTCGACGCTACCGCTGCATCATGGTCGGAACGGGAGATGATCGCGAACTTCACTGACTACATCTCCGGTGAGGCATTCAAGTTTTACCTGACACACATATTCGAAAACGACGAATCATGGCAAAAAATCAGAGAAGAGATGATTACCCGTTTTAACGACTATGACGAGGACTTCCTCATTACCGACCATCTGCACACAACAACACTCGGCCGTCACAATCTGCGCTCATTTCTCAGGGAACATAGCCTTCCACCACGTTTCTCTTCATGACAGCCGGTGTTTTCAAAGTCGTCGCTCCAGCGAATGACACGAGACGTTGCTTACCCACCTAATCCACTTCATTCTTCGTCTCGAATACGTTGTCCACCACAGTGGTTTCAATCACGTGGTTCTTTAAGTGCTCCTGACGCTCACCGTTTGCCTCATAAGGACGCCGTGTTCACGATAGACGAGCTGACGCACCGGGAAATTACCCTGTCAAGCCATGCTTTCTCCGCACGGGTTCATGCATTGCCGTCCGGTGCATACACACTCGACAGTCGACGCAACATTGAAGGCTCAGACGCATCGAACGTCGCACACTGCAATGTGCAAGAGCCTCTCGTAGTGAACAGGGTAGAAGAAGCTTCTGAGGAACTTTCTACTAACTTTGAAGCATTATCTTCATTGCCCGAACTGCATGACAACAGCCCACAGACTACCAGCTGCCAACTGGGCACCACTTCAAGTTGTCAAGGAAACCAGCGCGATGTTCAAGAAGGGATCCCACCGCAATACGTTCCACAGCAGCACCACCAACGCGAGCAAAAGCAAGTCCAAGAATCGCAGACACTCCAACGGATACACCGACAAGGACGACGACGCAAAGCAAGCCTCTTAAAGCAAATTCAAGACGTGAGGCATCTTCGCATATTGGATCGGCGCCAGAAACGTATTTGGCGCAACAGATCAAGACTGCGCCTACGAAACCACAGAAAACGACGAAAGAGACGAGAAGGCACCATCTGTACAACGCAGAGACCAAGACATCATTCTGATGTCATCAGCTGCGACCGTCGCACACGCAAACTGGAAGCACACTGTCTGTTCCCGCCACGACACACAGCTCGACGGCTTCAACATCAGAACTTCAAATGCTACAGGCACTACCACTCTTGTCCGTTCCTCGGAAGAACTCAACCCATGTCACCACCAGTGCAGATCTCTAGGGTGTGGTTGTGCCATCCAGAACGCAACAGTCAGCCTCGCCCACCAGAACTCTTGCATTAACTGGACTGCTGCACTCTCCACTGAAGTATTTGAAAGTTTACGGAACTCCCCTGGAGCATAGAACCAATTGTGACTTTTGACATTCGTGACTTTTCAACCTCTTCTTGTTTAGTTTTTCTTGTTCATAATTCATGCCTTCTTTCGGGGGAGGGGGAATATTGTGACGTATGAAGGTAGCGATGGTTGGTAGAAGCAGAGAAGGAAGAAGTGAGAATAGAATAAACATGGCGTATGAGCCAGGCCACGTCTCCCATTCATCATAGCGTCACACACACCCACACACCCATATATATATATATATATATATATATATATATATATGCCTTGAGAAAGACGGGGTTCCCGTCGAAACGTCGGCACAATAAACAGTTGTTATGTGAAAGCGCATCTACTTTCATATATATATATATATATATATATATATATATGCAGGTATCGTGGTGGAGTGGCCGTAGCGTTGCATATAGTCAAGTAGATCCTCCGTGAGCGGTCAGAACGTGGTTTATTTCGTCGTTTCGGCCTAGAGTCTGTCCTTCCTCAGGATTGGATCAGCAATCGTAAATTCATCAGGATCAGCAATCCTGATGAAGGCCAGACTCTAGCCGAAACCGCTCACGGAGGATCTACTTGACTATATATATATATATATATATATATATATATATATATATAAATATATATTTATATATATATATATATATATATATATATATATATATATATATATATATATATATATATATATATATACATATATTATGAGACCACGTTAGGTACGGCAGCAACCAGGTTATCTTTTTAAATCCAGACGCACGAGCCAGAGATCCAGCCCGCAT
Organism: Rhipicephalus microplus; assembly: GCF_043290135.1. Lineage (NCBI taxonomy): Eukaryota > Metazoa > Arthropoda > Arachnida > Ixodida > Ixodidae > Rhipicephalus > Rhipicephalus microplus. The sequence goes on from NW_027464623.1 coordinate 1,413,751, forward strand.
GACATACGATGATGATCACTACAATGGTTTGGTCATACAGATGAAGATGAAGTACATAGTCAGCGCTCACACTATTTCCCCCCCTTCGCGAAAGAGGGCAGCAAGTTAGAAAAGGTTGGGACGCTGAATATATCGTTTCAGTCGAGAGTCGTGGGCGATCTCGGTGTAGCGGCGACGGTGATCAGGAGCAACGCGATAGCTGACTTCAGATGTTCGTTCCAGGACGGCGTATGGACCGAGATATCGGTGAAGGAATTTTTCGCAGAGCCCAGGTACACGAGAAGGTGTCCACAAAAGGACTTCGTCGCCTGGGCGGAACACAACTCGACGCTTCGCATCAATGTCGATTTTTCTCTTGTCCTGAATGGTAGCAGTGTTGGCGCGGGCAATTTCACGGCAGCGGGCGACGCGAGCAGCGAACTCTTCCGGGAGAGATGAAGATGGATTTGAAGATGTGGACAAAAAGGTGGTGTCCAGAACAAAAGTCGGTACACGGCCATACGCGAGAAAAAAAGAGCTGAAATTCGTCGTACGCTGTATGGCAGTGTTATATGCGAACGTGACGAAAGGAAGTATTGTGTCCCAGTTTTTGTGATCCGGTTGCACGTACATAGAGATCATGTCGGACAAAGTGCGGTGAAAATGCTCAGTCAGACCATTAGTTTCTGGGTGATACGCTGATGTGGTCTTGTCGATGGTGTAAGGCCTGTAAGACTTCAGCAAGGACATGTGAAAGAAATGTCTTGCCACGGTCACTAAGGAGCACACGCGGTGCGCCATGTCGTAAAATAATGCGGCGAAGGAAAAAATTGGCTACTTCAGAGGTAGCACAAGATGAAAGAGCTGCTGTCTCCGCGTAGCGAGTAAGGTGGTCTACGGCAGTAACAACCCAACGGTGACCGGCTGGCGTTAGCGGAAGAGGTCCGTATAAGTCTATGCCGACAAATTCAAAGGGAGTGGACGGGCACGGCAGTGGTTGCAATGGCCCCGCGGGAAGAGACGTGGTACGTTTGCGGTGCTGGCATGACGCGCAGGAAGCGACGTACTTGGCGACAGAAGTGGAGAGGCCAGGCCAAAAGCAGCGAGTCTTGAGGCGGTCGTAGGTCTTGTGGAACCCTAAGTGGCCGGCTGTCGCATCATCATGAAACGCTTGTAGAACTTCCAGACGAAGTGATCGAGGAATGACGGGAACCCATTGGTTACCGAGAGGATGGTAAATTTGCCGACATAATGTTCCCTCTTGAAGCTTGAAACGGGCAAGTTGTCGTCTTAGGCGGCTGTTTGGAGCACGCGATAAGCCAGTGAGCCGATCGATGATTGTGCGGCAGTAGGTATCGGCATGTTGGAGCGAGGCGAGATCTGTGGACGAAAAAAGGTCCGCCGAGGCAACTAACTGTTTCGAAGCAGCAGCCGTCTGTTTGGTCACTTTGGCGGGCGGTGACGAACAGATGAAAGGTGACACTTCGGCGTTTTGCGAGAGTGGGCAACGGGACAAAGCGTCGGCATCTTGGTGCTCTCGACCCGACCTATATGTGACGCTGTAGTCATACTCTTGCAATCGTAGTACCCAACGGCCAAGGCGTCCCGACAAATTTTTGAGAGACGATAACCAACACAGAGCATGATGGTCAGTCACTATTGTGAAATGCCGGCCGTATAAGTAAGGACGAAACTTTTGTATGGACCACATGATGGCGAGACATTCTTGCTCAGTGATGCTGTAGTTTCGCTCAGCAGGTGACAGAGTACGGCTCGCGTAGGCCACGACTTGTTCTTCGGAAGCGTGGTTCCGCTGAAGAAGGAGAGCACCGATGCCAAGTCTACTTGCGTCAGTGTGTAGCACAGTAGGTGTTGCAGGGTCGAAATGGCGAAGCACTGGCCGTGATGTGAGGCATCGCTTGAGGGTGTGAAAAGCAGCTTCGCAGTCATCCGACCGGACAAAGGGTGCGCTCGTGGTCAGAAGTTTGTGCAGAGGAGCCGCAATAGTAGCGAAATCACGTACAAAGCGGCGGAAATACGACGCTAAGCCAAGGAAGCGGCGGAGGTCTTTCTGTGTGGTTGGTGTAGGAAAGTGCAGTACCGCGGCAACCTTGTCGGGATCGGGCTCAACGTCATGTTTACTGACGACGTGACCTAATACCTTGATGCTGTGATTGGCAAACCGACACTTCTTAGTGTTGAGCTGGAGACCGGCCTTAGCTAAACACGTGAGGACTTCGTCTAGCCGTTCCAGGTGCTGTGAGAAGCTGGACGAAAAGATGGCAATGTCGTCCAGGTAGCAAAGGCAGTCCTTCCATTTTAATTCCCACAGTACCGTGTCTATCATCCGTTCGAATGTGGCTGGGGCATTTCACAGGCCGAAAGACATCACATTGAATTCAAAGAGCCCATCGGGCGTAACAAACGGAGTCTTCTCTTTATCAGACTTGTGCATTGGAATCTGCCAATAACCGGAGCGCAAGTCGAGACTTGAAAAGTAGTCGGCGCCTTGTAAAGTATCAAGAGCGTCGTCAATACGAGGCATTGGGTAGACGTCCTTATAAGTGATTTTGTTTAGTGATCTGTAATCAATGCAAAACCGTACCGAGCCATCCTTTTTTTCACTAGTACGACAGGAGAAGACCATGCGCTTGTCGAAGGCCTGATGACGTTGCGCGCGAGCATGTCGTTGACTTGTTCTTCTATAAGCTTGCGTTCAGAAGTCGACACACGGTAAGGGCGGCGGCGAATCACACGGGATCCGTCGGTGTCGATACGATGTGCGGTCACTGTTGTTTGACCCAGACTTTCGGAACAAACGTCAAAGCAAGTTTTGTGGTTCATTAATAACGCTAGCAAGGCATCAGTTTGCGTTGGGTTGAGATGTTCACATAAAGTGACCTTGAGAGCAGGAAATGCATCTTCCGCTGTCATACACTTTGAGAATGACGAAGAAGATGAACCAGTGACGACACAAAGCGGTGCTTCTTCGGTAATGCTGGCAACAGTGGTCCCCTCTGGCAATGAAGTGGTTCTGGCATCATGTTGCAGGCCGTGATGCTTGCATAACTACGGGAGAACGGCACTATACAAGATGCGATGGTGATCCCTCGAAAAATGCAGCGCTGCCAAGGAACAACCACAGCGTCACGATTTACAATGTCTCGTGACTTGATAGTAAGGACACGTTCTTGTCCGGGAGGCAGGAGGAAATCCGCAGCTGTCACAAGGTTGGGCGACGAAAGGTCGGCAGCAGAAGAAAGCTCAGTGTCCGCAATACGAATGAGGGGCCGACCACACGAAATTACAGCAGACGCCGCTGACAAGAAGTCCCAGCCTAAGATTATCTGATGAGCGCACGAAGACAGCACAGCCAATTGTATGTGATGACGGATTCCATCGATGAGAACACGAGCAGTGCACAACCCGGACGGGCGAATTGGACTGTCTCTAGCGCCGCATAACATAGGACCGGCATAAGGAGTTTGCACTTTACGCAGGCGAAAACACAATTCACGATCAATTACCGAAATTGCGGCTCCAGTGTCTATAAGGGCGTCAACAAAAACACCTTCCACACAAACAGGCAGTATATTAGCTGGACAATACGGAGGAGTTGTAACGTTCCGACAACAAGCAGTTTTCCCTCCAAAAACGGCACCTTCTAGTTTTCCGAGTCCAGAGAGATCGGAGCGGGACGCAGGGGTGTTGACGTACGCCGAAACGGTGACGGAGAACGGCGGCGAGATGAACGAGAAGGATGAGGCCCAGCATGAGACCGTGGAGGGGAGGGCGACTGATGGAAGATGGATCGATACGGTGCGGGATCGTATTCATCGGGTCTCGGGGCAAAGTCTCTCTCGTAAGCAGAGTAACCACGTCGTTCATCCTGCTGACGGCGGCGGTGAAAACGGGATGTATGACCCCTTATGCCACATTAGAAGCAGATAGGGCGCGGATGACGCCATGTAGAATAGTGGCGTGGCCTTGGTGCTTGCGTTGTCATCGCCGCCACATGATCCCATCCGACGTCCGCAGGCACGGTTGGAACTGGTGCAGGGGCCCGCGATGCAACTTCTGCGTACGAAGGCACTGGGAAGCGCACAGGAGACGAGGCATGTGCAGCGCTTGTCGTTGATGCCATGGAGTTCGTCCTTGATTATCTCTCGCAGGTTGGGAGGAGGTGTGTGGACAGACGCAACGGTTGGGTTGCCTGGAATAAGGCCGTGAAGTTCTTCTCTGACAATTGTGCGGATAAGGGCCCGCAATTCATACTCTTTGGTAAAGCGAGCGTCGCAGGAGGCGTGTGGAAGGCGCATGGAATGAAGCGCGTCCAGGCGTTGGCATGTAGTGATGACGTCCCGGATGGTAGTCGGATTCTGGATCACGAGAGCATTGAAGGCTACAGAGTTGATACCTTTCAGTAGATGTCGGATGCGATCGGCCTCCGTCATGTCATTTTGTGCTCGGCGACAGAGAGCCAGAATATCTTCAATGTAGGAGGTATACGATTCATCGTCCCCCTGGATGCGGGTTGCGAGCTTCTGTTTCGCTACTACAGAACATCCTGCAAACGTGCCAAATACCTGACGGAGATGCCCCGTGAAGGCCGACCAATTGGAGAAGTCGCTCTCGTGGTTGTAATACCAGGTTTTAGCGATGCCATCGAGGTAAAAAGGAACGTAACGCAGTTTGTGCGCCTCGTCCCAATAATTACAAACGCTGGTTCGATCATAACTGTCCAGCCATTCTTCGACGTCTTCGTTGCGAAGGACGGAAAATACCGGATGGTTTCGATGAGAGGTACTCATGGTGTAGTGAAGCCTAAGTGGCTGAGAAGGAGCGGTTGCTGCAGCGGACGCGTTGGGTTCTGCCATCGCTGTTGCTTGAGGGCACAACCGTCGACCAGACGGGAGCTCCAGGGGTGACGGGTAGAGCAGGAGGACGTGGGAACCAAAGCACGCTCCACCACTTATGAGACCACGTCCGGTACGGCAGCAACCAGGTTATCTTTTTAATCCAAACGCACGAGCCAGAGAGCCAGCCCGCGTGACATACGATGATGATCACTACAATGGTTTCGTCATACAGATGAAGATGAAGTACATAGTCAGCGCTCACAATCTCTCTCTCTCTCTCTCTCTCTCTCTCTCTCTCTATATATATATATATATATATATATATATATATATATATATATATATATATATATATATATATATATATATATATATATATATATATATATATATATATGTATATATATATATATATATATATATACGTGTGTGTGTGTTTGATATTTTCAACTAGCACGAGCGTTTAAATTTAGATACCTGGGTAGTCTTGTAATTTAGCCCCATCGAATTGTGACTGCCAGAGCCGGGAATGAAAATGGCGTCCTTGAGTTCGCGAGTGGGGCACATTCACCGCTGAGATGTCATGGCAGGCGGGCTGAAAGGGCGGAATGGCTATAGGTAGCAATTTCCGTAGCTCCATAAAGAACGACGACTAGCTACAAAGGGTAATAACCACATTCAGAGTTATCCAATACGGCAGCTTTGATACACTAAGTCTTGCTTCACTACAGCAAGGTCAGTGAAGCAACTAAATAGAAAAAATTTAGCAAGAGCATGAACCAATGCTGTAAGAAGCGAGTCCGGTTCGATAAATAGTGACATCGATGACCCAGCGACCTCGCTATAGCGTGGAATGTGTCTGGGAAGACTGCCGGGCGAGCTCTTAGTGGCTTACGATGAGCCGAGCACGATCGAATATCGATCGAATTCTCTTTAGTTAACTTACTCGTTTGCTTTTTTTAACTACAGTGTGGCGCATAGGCCGTTGGCAAGTGCGTGGTAAGCCCAACGGAAAGAAGTTAGCGGTGCCTCTTTGTAAGCAGTTCGCTTTGATTTAAAGCAAACTTATCAAAGGGAAAGACTTAGCTGCCTCACCAAATGGAAGAGTTCATCACGACCGTGCACAGCGTCAGTGCTCCGCCGCATTTGCGTTCATACGAGTGACGCAAAAAATATTCATGATATGATGACGTCACCATATAACTTCATAATGAAGAGTATATCAACGACCGCTTTCCGGTCACAATAACGTTACTATGACGTCACGAAACGTAGGGTCACCTGAAAGATAGGTTACTTGATCACAGGAGAGGCAATCACGGAGGCTATGCGAAACCACGTGAGGTCCAGAAAGCTTTGCAACGCCTGGATCTTGGAGGCAATGGGAAGCAACGTCAAGTCGAAAAGCTTTGAGGGATTTCAACAGAGGACCAGTATGTAAACTCAGAGTAAAAAAAAGATTGCTTTCACGTTTGAGTCATCATAGGCGAATACATTGGAGACCCTGCGAGGTTATTTCAGATTTCAATGAAACAACAGGATGCCGAATAAATACACAGAAGGAAGTTCGACAGCACTAACTTGTTGGGAGACCTCATGTCAAATGTTACAGTACTATTAATAAAACTCACAGGGTTCTTCCTTGCCATTTGTATAACTATAGCTTTGTTACAATTTGTTTGTTCATGGTGTCCCGCGAGAAACACCTTATTTTTTTGCTGTTTCTTTATTTCCGTTAGTGTTACTCTAGTCCACAATATACTCACTAACAATACTAATGAAGAACACTCCGTGCTTGGAATTATGACGACAAGTAGCAATTGTTAGCGCTCCTAAGGTTAGACATATACAGAAAAAAATGTGCGGGTAATTGGTGCATCGCTGTAGCCGAATCGGTAGCGCATCCAGAGCGTTACAGCATGGTGGAGGTGTTTTGGTGTCTAGTATGTGACAAGTTCATTTTTTCGTTCCCCTTTATCTTCTAGCTTTGGCCCTTAAGGAGTTATAGGCAGAAAAACTCACAACGTCAGTTATGCAATCACTCCAAATGACTTGAAGGTGAAAATCAAATTTTAAATAAGACATAAGTAAGGTATTTTTGTCACGGAAGTACGTCAGCAGGACAAACTTGACTACGCGGCAAAAAGAGAATCTAAATAAAAATGATCTGTTGTCGGGAGTAGAATTCATGACTTCTAGTTCCGCGACAATTATGGGCGGATGCTTAACTCACTAAGCCACTGCATATTTTTTTTAGTTATGGTCTATGTACGTACAGAATTAAAAAACAAATATACACCAAGCAAAGTACAAACGGAAGCAAAAAAATTCCGCCATATCCACGAAGTGAATGATGATGAGTGGGCGAAGCTCCGGAGGTAAACCTGGTGAACCATGAATCCTCTGTACATTTTGCCCACTCGATTTTATTACATCGCTCCTCCTAGCATACGTCGCCGCACTAAATCGAACGATTGCCTTCAACCAATGACACGCGCCATATGTGACATCATTCCTATTTTATAAGACCTCGCGTCTTTCATCAACTACAAGTACCGCTTTCTAGTTTATAACATCTTGCATCTTTTCATCATCAGCTACAAGTACCACCATCTAGTAAACACTACAAGAACTAAACGAGAGGTGGCTACATATAGGAGACGGTACCGCCATCTAGTGAACACTGCAAGAACTAAACTAGAGGTGGCTACATACAGGGGACGGTACCACCATCTAGTGAACACTGCAAGAACTAAACTAGAGGTGGGTACATACAGGCTACAGGGGACGCACAGCCCACGCCCTAAGGAGCTTCGCCCCTAAAAGAAAAAGTAAGTTAGTGTCTAACTTTACAGGCTTTTAAAATTTGCTTTATCTGCAGAAGGCCGTCTACTTGATAAGGTCATATGAGTACCTCCTCTAGAAGCCTTTGTGATTCCATGAATGAACAAATAGAATGAAAAAAACATTGTCGAAACTGACGTGCATTTTAACATAAGCTTGACGGACATCCATTCTAGATTACCATTTACTGTGCACGTTCAGTAACATGACTAGGTCGAACGTTACTCCTTTATATGTAACCGGTAGAATTCTAATGCTGTAGGCATCAAGGGGCAGGTACTTTTATTTAGTCCATTGAAGAATGACCGAAAAAAACGCATTCTAACAGTAAAGAAAAGCATGTTGGATTGTTTGTGGCTTATAGAAGAGAAAACAATCGTCAGCCCAAGGAGCGAATGAGCCTTTTTCTCACATCCGTTTTTTTTTACGTAAAGGTTCCAGTGTACAATTTGAAGAAAAAGGATTTCACTATATGTGTTACCTCTTTTTTTATACTCAGTTTAAGGCATTCTGGCCTTGGTCAACACGGTTTAATGTTCTGTAAAGAGGAACGGGAAGAATTCTTCCTATTATATCTTTTTATAGCGTTTTGCGCGAAACTGTAGAGAGATAATAACGAAAAGTGCGTTAAAACCACAAAGAAGACTACAACAACGTGTGTTTTATCTCTCTAACAGTACTATTGTTCGCGAGCTGGGGTAGCCGTCTGGGAACGAAAGAGTCCCGTTCATGCGCAGCTTCCAGCTTAGGCAACGCACCGTTGCTATTATTACCCTATTCAGTTTTATTTTGAGGTGATACTTTCTCGGTGTTTCGACACACCACTTGGACGTGACCTCAACCCAATCCTCACTGACAGCATTCATTCGCATCAATGTACGGCTCTTCGACGCTCGCCGCGTCACCCAGTTCGGCGCTCGCCTTGTCAGAAATCATACCGGGCTCGAGGGAACACATGACGCGCATTACACTTCTCTTCGCATTTCGGGGTGTTTCGAAGAAGTTACTGCCAAATTACAGTGCATATTATGCACTTGTTGCCACCATCTCTTTGCGGTAATCACAATTCGGGGTGTGGAGGTATGTTTTCACAACTTGAGCTATAGCAGAGGTAGCTCATGGGCGTTAGTCGTCGTGACGGAGGTGCGTCGCTGGGCGTCGACGTGCATGGGTCCGCATCGAGCGGTGCTATAACTTCCGAACACTAATAGACATTGTACCAGCTTTCCTATATCAATGCACTATAACCAACCAACTACTTATATAAGGATCACTTTAATGTTATACCATTTTCTTTGACGGGGAATCAGCTAAGTTTTTGTTTTGTTTTTTCTTCTCAGTTGATATGATGATCTTTCATTTACTTCTGCAAGCTTTTACGTGTAACTTGATGGTGCACGGCTCCCACACCATAGGCATTGCAAGCTATCAGCCCCTGGCCTGGCTTCATTCTGCTTTCAGATGCGGCCTACCTTTGCTTAAGCAACTACTCCATATTAGCAAACGCCACGATGTTACATATTTGTCGTCGCAGTGCAGTGATGATTATGTAACAAATTTTTGTAGTGACAGCTACACGGGCCTTATTCTCGCCGTTTGGTTCTGCTCAAGGCGGCTGCAACACGAGCTGAACCATTGCCTAGCAAACGCCACAACTGGCAGCGCTGCTCCCCGCGCCATCTGGCGTCACGTCTGAGGAGGAGCCCGTAGTGTATCGCTTTATAGAAGGGGCCGCTCACTGGGATCGGTCAGCAGATGTGGTAAGTGAACCATACAAACTGAAGGAAGCCAGGCTTTTTCGCCGGGACGAAAACAAGAGGCGGCAGCGAAGAATGAGTCTTACGGAAGAAGAATGAGCCATACGGCTCGAGCATCGTGACCGTACATGGATCCAAGGTAAACAGTAAGATTAACCGTACTTTTGGCTGCACACACCCAAGCATAACTCAGTTCAGCCACAGCTAACATTTTGGGGGCGAAGCTCCCTATGCCGTGGCTTGTGCGTTCGCGATGTAGGTAGTAGTCGTAGTAGTTGGTAGCCACCTCCACGGTGGGACTAGAGAAGCAGCACGCACCCACCCTTGTTAATTGAGGAGGAAACCCACGCACGTTAATCATAAATAATAAGATTGCTGTTTCTGAAGAAATAACTTACAGAAACGAGTATTGGTGACATAATCTGAAATAAAGTTTGCCTTGAAGCTAACTAAAAAAATAACTAGCATCAGAGGACGCACTTTCAGCACTTTCTGACCAGAACGTGTGGCCACGGTAAATTCACTGGGCGTAACCTTCTTGGTTTTAGCAAGGTTTAGCTAAGGTTGGGCCGCAGTGCCATGAATATTGGCCTCGAGGACATATTGTGGCGCCATCTACGAGATAAAGTCACTCATAGGATGCCGAGTTTTGTTGTATGCTATATAGAACACCGCTTTGTTTTGAAGCTGAGTGCTTAAAGAAGCGGTAAGACCCGATAATACGGGCAAGCAAAATTCAAACCGCTGCCCCCTGTGACACTCTCACATCGAATTTGTATCGTAAATTCACGAATAAAAACTGGTGCAGCTATGGGGGACGATGTAAGTGGCGTCGCGAAAGCAAAGGTACCGTATTCCACAACTACTCTCCTATCTGTGACGTCAAAACGATCGCAGCACTGGCCTCTCTAGTGGAGGCTCTCACAGCCAATAGTGAACTCGTGTATAGCCATGAACTAGAGGCGGTGAAAGGTGGTAAGTAGACACGAAGCACAGGCCGTAAGAAAGTGCGCGATTGCCACCATTCGTTTAGTCCTTCGAATGTCCGCTAGATGGTGGTACTTCTATACGCTCAATATATGATGACAAGATGAGAGATGGCGGTACTTAGAGTGTTTACTGGATGAACGGACGAATGGATGGACGGACACGCACAGAAATTCCATACGGACGCATGGATGGATGGACGCATAGATGAACGGACGGCCGCATAGATGGGCGCAAGGACGGATGCATGTACGCACAGACGGACAAATGAACGCACGAACGGTCACACAGACGAATGGACGGAAGCAAGAGCGAATGAACGGACGGACGCTTCGCCCCACTCTTCATCATGTACACTGCGGATATGCTGGGATTTTCTAATTTGCGACGCCATGGTGAAGTAAGTTTTTAATGTGTGGCATACACTCTTAAAAAGAAATGTTGACATATTCACTAACTAAATACTAACCGTTTACTTGTCACATAAAGCACTATCTGCTTAGTAAAGGGAGGTAGTAAAATTCAGGTTAGTGAAAATTACTACTTAGTAAGTGAATAGTGCTGACTCGAGTGGTGAGTACATTACTAAATTGTTAGAAACCCCCGCAAATAGAGGTTTACGCCTATTTTGTTAGATGTACATGTGCGTTGCCATATCAAAGTGATTCTATTACAAAAGTTCAGGTTAAAAAATCAAATTCACATGGTCCTCGTAAATAAATTATTCTCTGTATGATAACATATGGTAGCGCAAAGAAAGGACACGAAAAAAAAGCCGCATTCAAGACAAGAAACACAGCGCTAACTTTCAGCAACAGTTATTTCACGCAGATCCCCCCACTGTGTGTACTCCACAACGCCATACGTCACATGTGCATAGCTCTCAAAACCATGAATTAACCAGCGCGTCATGGTTGTGAAAGCTATGCACATGTGACGTAAGGCGTGGTGGAGTTCACGCACTGGGGGAATCTGCGTGTAATAAACTGCTGTTGAAAGTTAGCGCTGTGTTGTATTGAATGTGCCTTCTCTTGTCCTTATCTTTTGTCTGCGCTACCACATATTATGATGCTACCATACTAACAAGCCCAAATCACCACCCTCATTAATTAATGTCTTCTATTTACGTCATGATAGAACTATATTGTAGTATCACAACAACATACTTATACAAAATTTACCCCATGATCATATGATCGATTCAGATTCTCATATATTCATACATATCTAAATACCATATGTTCATATGGACTCATATGAGCATAGGATATGCTCATGTGAGTTGTCATACTCAAATCATTATGTGCTTATATGAGAGCACGAATGCAAACATATGCACAAGTCTTCAAGACGTGGACATAGCAGATTTCTACTGTAGCACCAGCTTGAAGACTATATATACCCCTGCTTTGGAATCACAACAACGTGCTGGTTACAAGTAAAAGAATTTGTAAGATAGTTGTTATTTTCTACGCGAAATCACGTCACCTTCTATTTGCTTATGTATGTGTAATTACGTAGCACGAAACTTCTAATCCAACGTAGTCAATATATATCCAGAGCTTGCCCAAACGATGTTACCATTACGGCGAAATGTACTACGGAAGCTACGAAAGACCTGGCAACGTAGGTGGCTTAGAAGTTGCTTAGTTAAAAACACTAAGAAAGGTACTCTGGTCAGTAACGGCTAAAGTTACTACCTGTACTAGCTGCTAGTAAAAGTACGCCGCGGTAGTAGTAAAATGCTCCGGAAACTCGTAAACACACAAGTTTACTAACAAAGTACTAACATTTTTCTAAGAGTGTAGCTCACGGTGAAGTCATATGGTGACGTCATTGCGTGACTATTCTTTTGCGTACTTACTGTTGACAACGGTCTCCCCAACTAACAATTTTTGCGCTTCACGATGGATCTTATAATTTTGCTTTAATAACTACAGATAATGTTCACCAGCCTTTCTTCAGACTCATCACCTGAAGCGTCAAACAGCAAAAAGCCGAATCACCAATTCGATCATCCTTGTTTTGCATACGCTGCTTGCAGTTTCACGCAAGCCACGCGGCGATGGCGAGAAGCTTTCGATGACTGATTGCCGGAAATTATTATAGCGACAGTGGGGAGTATCTTCTTAAAGTAGTGTCACGACAGTGTGCTGACACTTTCGAGAAATGAGACTTTGCCCTACCTCTCTAACGAAAGTTTTGAAGAGATCGATTGACATCGAGAACCTCCACATATATTTATTGATTCTTCTACCTTGTCACGCCTTATGAATCCCCTACGCCATTCTCACTGTTTCATTCTCAATAAATGAATCACGTGCGCAAGTTCAAAGAGGCTTCCTGGAGGCTTATGTGCCTTTCTTGCTTTTATTGCGATAGAAACTATATGGACACTCTCGGCTCGATTTTGCCGCTGGCTTCGACATCACTCACCGTATATATATACGTATCTGTATATTTGGAAATGCAGGAAAGAACAAAACACAGAAAGACACTCCATTTAGTGGAATCGAGCATGGGACCTCAGTGCCATGCTCAAAGTGAGGCTTTAACCACTGAGCCACCCAAGTGCACGTTCTTTACCTCTCAAACAGCAAGTTATTTGTGTTTACCACTTACCGCGGCTGACGAGAATCTCAGAAAAACTGTCTTTTTAAAATTACCAGCAAGATGGCGCAATGAGCACGTGTCACCACCCCACGCGGCGACACGTGCTCTAATCTCCAACGCATACTTTTCCCCGCTTAGGAAAGGAGAGCGACGCTCCCTCGCGCGCCTATATGTCGTGTTGGGGAAAAGGGGAAAATCGTACGCATTGGCTGGCCTCGGGTATTACTCGGAACAATTCTGCCCTAGTTACCGGGCACGTGAAGTTCACTGCAATCATTGCAGTCTCCGTTTGCTTTTTAGGGGCGAAGCTCCTTATAGCGGCACCCGTTTGTCCCTCGTAGCCGTTGTAGTAGTGTGTAACAAGTATAACATTTCGATCTCCACGGTGGTACTGGTGAGAGATTTCTTCTGTGCTTGTTGAACAATAAAAGATAGTGCTCAATGTACATTACAATGGCTGCTAAGGAGGAATCAGAGGCAGGAGAATTTGGCTTTCAGTTAACACGCACACTGCGAATTTTTTATTGTTCAACAACACACAGAAGACAAGAAAGGGTTGCTACGTTATACTCGCTGGGCGTAACCTCCTAGGTTTTAGAAAGGTTTAGCGAGCATTGGACTGCAGTGCCATAAATACAGTGAACTAGTATGTACCATGAACTTGAGGTGGTCAACGGCTGGAAGCAGACACGAAGCGCGAGCCGTATGAAAGTGTGCGTGTGCCTCCTCTCGTTCAGTCTTTAGAATGTCCGCTGGATGGCAGTGTTTCTATATAAGGAATATACGATGAAAAGATGCGAGATGGTGGTACTTGGAGTGTTGAATTGGTGGACGAACGGACACAGAGACAGATGCATGGACGGACGCACAGATGGCTGCACAGACGGATGGATGCATGGACGAAAGCAGGGACGGACGCACAGATGAACGTGCGGACGCACGAACAGACGCACGTACGGACGGGCGCATGGACGCACGGGCGGCCACACAGACGCACGCATGGATGGACGGAAGCAAGAACGAAGGGACGAACGAATGCTTCACCCCGCTATCTATCATTCATTCTGTGGATATGCTGCCATTTTTACCATTACGTTCAGTTGCTTATTCCAGCCTCGGCTCGACGTGTCCTTCATCTAGTCTACCGTGTTTCAATCATTGTGCTTGCTACCATCACTTTCATATTTCTTGTTCTTCCCATCTGCATAGGCACTTCTGGTACAGGTTCCGTGTTGCACGTTTTTCTCTCTCTGCTAATTCTTGCTACAGTGTTTGCTCTGGGGCGTTTGTAGAATTTTACGTGTGGCTGTGCAAGCGCCTGTTGTGTGTAATGATTCTAGCAGTGCCTTGCGGTGTTCGTCGTCAAGCACCCAGATATCATAGTCATTCTTTCCACTGTGTTAATGAGCGTCGGTCCAGCCACCTCAGAAAGGAAGTGTGGCAATTTTTATATCTTAACTTCAGTTTAGATGGTCATATTTTCTGGCTTAAAAAGATTACTTTCTAGAAAGCCACTAATTTTTTTTTGCCTGGTAACAAGCTGACGTTATCCTCTATATACCATTCAGTTCTGTCAGCAGCTGCTTGAGCATCTCAGTACAGTGGACTTCATTAGACGTCAACAAAACAAGAATTAAGAGCATTTCGAGTGCATTGATTTGTTAATCCGTACATGTTGGTCTTACTTCCAGAACCTTGAGCTCTACCGCCGATATTTTTTTTTCACGAAAGAGCCAGACTTTCTCGCCCGCTTTCGAAGCCTAAAGTATGCCTTTCTCATCAATCATAAATTGAGAAGGGATATCTTTTCTAATCCTAAGGAATCTTGTTTTTGTTTTAGCAGTAAACTTTCCATCTCACGAGTTTTTTTCACGATAGAAGCTTGCGCTTGCCTTTTTGCTTTTCATACCACCACTCATTGGTAAATCGTCATACGCTCTGCATGAAGAGTATCAAAGACGTTTTTCATTCATACGCCTAATTATTTTTTGCCATTGTTATTTTTAAAATGGTTAATAATACCAGAAAAATAAAAGACACAATATATTGCTGCATGCATACGCAGCCGCAATTCAAATTGTCAATGTGTGTGTGTGCCCGATGAAGAGGATGAAGCTCGCTTGCTGCTTGAGCTCGGAGCCAAACTGGCCAGCTCTGCAACCGCTCTTGCAAATATATTTTGTAAAGATATTTGCAATATATTAACTCGTTACTCGCGCCACAGATTTGGTGGAGATGGAACGTTCGCCGTTCTCACCCTGTAGCTCCGCAGTGGCCGCGTCGTACAACTTCCCGCCCTGGAATCCAGTGACAACCCATCGCCTTCTGTCTGCGGCTTCTCCTACAACCTTTGTCGCGGTCCCCACACCCCGTGATCCCGGGACATTCTCTGATGTCGACTAAGCTTCTCCTGTATGAACGAGTCGGTCAAACTCACCGTTGGGACCCTGCCATGATGCTCGCTAATGTTCTCTTCTACTTGGACGAAACCATGCACGTCTGGTACGAAACAAATGAGTCCGAACTCACCAGCTGGGACATGTTCAAGGAGAATCTACGTGACATTTTTGGGGACCCGACCGGTCGCCACGCATCTGCACGACAGGAGCTGGCTACTCGTGTCCAGTCGCCAACTGAATCGTATGTGTCCTACGTACAAGAAGTTTTCGGTCTTTGCCGGAAAGTGGGCGAGGCGATGTCTGAAGCTGACAAGGTTGGTCACGTTTTGAAGGGAATCACGCATGACGCCTTCAATTGGCTGGCCTACACCAACGTCTCGACTATCGACCGCTTTATTCAAGAATGCCGCCGCTTCAAAACAGCTAAAAGCCGTTGGGTGCGCCGTCCATTTTTTCGCTTGCCAAACATGGCGACTACGTCCACCTGCTCTGATTCCACCACCACAACACTCTTTGAGCAGAGTGTCACGCGTATCGTTCGACGGGGACCTAAAGAAGTAGGTCTAGCGCCGCTTCAGCATTCTCTCTTCGAACATGCTACCATACCAACAACATCCACGGTTTCTGTTATTCAGGTGGTCGTACGATAAGAAATCGCCAACCTCGGGCTTCCTTCTGCCTGCCCCGTCTCTCGCTCCTTCTTCAGACCAATGCTGATTAATGCATCTCGACGTGAACCATTCGTTCCTCCATGATTTTGCAACCCCACAGAATGGCGGACTCATGACGACAAACCGATTTGCTTCCCGTGCCACCGCGTTGGACATGTCTCCCGAGTCCCGCTACTGCCGTGCATCCTGGACGCCACCAGATAAGAACCTGTCTTTTGCACCTTGTCGCCCATATGAAGATCTTCGCATGTATTCGCCCAGACGTACGGATCCTGCTTTCGGCGACACCGCTAGCAGCCACCTTCTTGCTCGTTCTCCGTCTCCTCAACGCCATCGTCCCCCTTCGCCCCAGCCACGCCGCCATCCCTCGCCGCCCAACGTTCCATCGTGCCTGACGGAACTCTAGACCGTGCAGCTCCTGGAGGTAGTGCTGCATCATCTCCGTCTAAACCAAACCCTCCATTGACGCTTCCTACGAATAAGAATCTTATTGATGTGCACGTGGACGGTGTTTCTTTGACGACACTATTCGATACTGGTGCTAACGTTTCCATAATCAGTGTTCATTTTTGTCGCTGCTTAAGAAAAGTACTCAGGCCTCCTGCTACAGAAGCTTTACGCATCACCGATGACGGAACTGTTCCTGTCATTAGAATGTGTGCGGCTCACATAAGCATCTACGACCGCTACGTTCCTGCCCTATTGACAGTTCTCAATAACTGTCCTCATGACCTCATCTTAGGGACGAACTTCCTGTTGACCCATTCTGCTCTGATAAACCGTTCCGCTGGTACTTTTAAACACGATAGTCTTTCTTGGGGACCTTCAACGCAAAAAATTTTGCTTTGTCTGTCTGTACGTTTGTCTGTTTGTCCACTTTACCGCGAACCTGGTACTTTAAACAGCACCAGATGATATCCCGAATGGCCAACCCCATCCGCAGCGCCAACCAATGTTGCTCAAGCTTCAGCGTTTATACTTGTGCGATTGTCAACCAAAAAAAATTACCGCATATTCACGGGGTGAATGATGATGAATGGGCGAAGCTCCGGAGGGATTCATCGGTAAACTGTGAATCTTCCGTGTAATTCGCCCAGTCGATCATCATGTAAAGACGTGAGAAACGCTGTGTGTGTATATACACAAATCAACTTTTATTTGTTCTTAGACGATGGATGGCTTGCGATGTCCCTTGCCTCACGCGCTCGCACATCGGGATTTTGTCTGCGAGCGCGCGCTGCTGCCGCCTTGCGCTCTCTCCGCTGTGCAGCCTTATCCATCCGGCGACTCCGAGCGCGCGCCAACAGCGAACGGATTTTATTACAACGCTCCCCCTAGCGTACGTCGCCGCACTAAATCGAACGATTGCCTTCAACCAATGACAGGCGCCATATGTGACATCATTCCTATTTTATAAGATCTCGCGTCTTTCATCAACTACAAGTACCGCTTTCTAGTTTATAACATCTTGCATCTTTTCATCATCAGCTACAAGTACCACCATCTAGTAAACACTACAAGAACTAAACGAGAGGTGGCTACATACAGGAGACGGTACCGCCATCTAGTGAACACTGCAAGAACTAAACTAGAGGGGGCTACATACAGGGGACGGTACCGCCATCTAGTGAACACTGCAAGAACTAAACTAGAGGTGGCTACATACAGGCTACAGAAGACGCACCGCCCACGCCCTAAGGAGCTTCGCCCCTAAAAACAATTATTGTGCATATCTGAGGCACCATAACAGCACGTATACATTCTGCATGTGCATCTTTTACTAGAAAAGGCATACATAAGTAACTCTAAGGACCGTAGCATTTATCACGCTGCGCTGACCATGCAACGCTTGCACGAAGAAGCGAGTGTTTACAACACTTTGCTAAGACGACACGGTCGTGGCACCTACCCTTCACCTTGCGTTCTACACCTTATCACTTCTGAGACGGGCTTGTGAGCCCCTCTCAGAGCCACGTGCTTCGATTTTCGTTTTCAAAAAAAAAAAACTGCCAGATGGCGCTTATGTTTCGCGTGTGACGTGACTTGATGCACTCGTTCGCCTTCGCTGCACGCTCTAGGCACTCTAATGCAGCACCTCCGGAATACCATTTACCGAGTTTCTTGCGCAGAACATCGAATAAATGTTTTGTTTCCTCTCTCGATACGCAAGAGTATCGTACTTCGACGACCTTTGCAGATTACATGCAGATACAGGGCCAATTTTTTTCTTTAGACATTTCTCTTCAACCGCATAGTCAACCTGAACTTCAACGTGGCCTCTATGCCACAGATTTTCCCCACTTACCACCTAAAGCCCTCACATTCACCCTCACCTTCACCGTATTCGCCACGACCTCACCCGTGTTGGATGGGGATTACATCGTCACACCGATTCCTGATGTCCTACTGGCCCATGACGTCACCATCCCTCACTGCTTCGTAACTATAGCCACAAAACAGATACATGTACCCGTCATACATTGCGGCGTCACGAGGCAAGTTCTCCCTGTAGGCACCTTAATCTCCACGTTCCGGTCCTTAGCTGATGACCACTCAGCCACTTTCGCAGCCGACGTTTATACCAATCTTCCTAGTCGCCCACCCAATGCCACACGCCTCGACATGTCAGTACGTCCCATGATTGCTCTTGACCCCCCCCCCCCAGCGCAATCAGCCGTTCTCAGCTGCCTTTTAGCCTCCTACCGGGACATCTTCGACCTTGACGATCAACCACTTGGCCACACTTCTCTTGTCCCGAACCGCATCAACACCGGTGATGCTTCTCCCATTCACCGTCAACCATATCGTGCGTCCTCATTGGAGCGCCAGAATATTCAAGCCAAAGTGAACAATTTGTTAACTGCAGGCATTATTGAGCCCGCATCAAGCCCTTGGGCGTCACCCGTCGTCCTGATTAAAGAGAAGGACAACACATGACCCTTCTGCATCGATTACTGGCATCTAAATCAAATTGCGAAAAAGGACGTGTATTGTTTGCCCCGTGTTGATGACGTTCTCGATTGTGTCCATTGCGCACGCTACTTTTCATTCATCGACCTTCACTCTGGTTATTGGCAGATGTGGTGGACGAGAAAGACCAAGAAAAGACCGCCGTCGTCACTCCCGGTGAGATGTACCAATTCAAGGTTATGCCCTTTGGTCTATGCAACGCCCCAGCCACGTTTGAACGTATGATGGACTCTCTGCTACACGGGTTCAAATGGTCAACATGATTTTCTTACATTTTCTTACTTAGACGACGTCCCTGTATTTTCACCTACATTCTAGACCCACCTTGAGCGTCTGTCGGCCATTCTCGACGTCTTCCGCAATGCTGGCCTCCAGTTGAACTTTTCGAAGTGTCACTTCGGCCGCCGACTGATTACAGTGTTGGGCCACTTTGTCGATACTTCTGATGTGCGACAAGACCCTGAGAAAATTCGTGACGTCACGAGCTTTCCAGTACCCCAATCCGCCAAAGATGTCCGGAGCTTTGTGAGACTCTGTTCCTACTACAGGTGCTCCGTGAAAGACTTTGAAGCAATCGCCCAACCACTTACCAATCTTCTGAAGAAAGGCATCCAATTTTTGTGAGGGTCCACTAAAGCCGTTGCCTTCTCTCACCTCATCACACTTTCGACGATACCCATATCCTGACCCACTTTGACCCATTGGCCCCAACTGAGGTGCGAACAGGTGCCAGTGGTCACATTATCAGAGCCATTCTCACCCAACGACAACAGGGACACGACCACGTTATGCATATGCTAGCACCCTCCTTACACCTGTAGAGCGCAACTATTCGATCACGGAGTGAGAATGCCTTGCTCTTGTCAGGATGGTCTCGAAGTCCCGTCCATATTTATATGGCACTCACTTCTCCGTCGTCACCGAACATTGCATGCTCTGCTGGCTTTCATTCTTGAGAGATCCCACAGGTCGACTTGATCGCAGGGCTCTGCGAATGCAATAATACACCTTTACTGTAACATACAAGTATGGACGCCTGCATCAGGACGCCGATTGAGTTTCTCTCTATCCAGTTGGTCAATCAGCCACCACGCCTGACAACGACACCTGCGTGTGCTCTTTTTCCCAACTGGCCCACATAGTCGAAGAGCAACGCCGTGATGCAACCTTACCGGCTATCATCGAGCGTCTCAACACCTCTCCATCGAACCGGTCACATCGTTCGTTCGTAGTCCAGAATGGTACATTATACCGGCATAACTTTTATCTATACGGCCCATCTCTGCTGCTTGCTATACCCAAATACCTCCACTCGGCTGTACTCCACGAACGTCACGACGTTCCTACTGCCGGTCACCTCGGCGTGTCCCGCACATACAACCGGATTCGCCATCGCTTATATTGGCCAGGTCTCGCACGCTCCGTCAGAAGATACGTCGCGGCATGTGAGGTATGTCAGCGCCGCAAAACACCGTCAACGCTTCTGGCTGGCGCCTTCAACCACTCGACATTACTTCTGAACCTTTCTTTCGCGTCGGCTTGGACTTAATCGGCCCTTTTCACCTGTCTTCTGCTGACAATAGGTGGATAGCTGTGACCACTGACTACGCCGCATGCTACGCCATCACACACGCCCTTCCAACAAGTTGCGCCACAGAGGTCACCGTTTTTCTTCTACACGACGTGATCATGCAAGATGGTGCCCAACGCCAGCTGCTCACGGACCCAGGCCGTACATTTCTATCGAGAGTCATAGCGCACATCCTACGCTCATGCGCGACGCGCCACAAGCTCACTACGTCGTACAATCCGCAAACAAATGGCCTCATGGAGCGTCTGAACCAAACACTACCCGACATGCTTTCAAAGCACCTTTTCTCAGACTACACTGACTGGGACCTTGCTCTACTATGCGTGACATTTGCATACAATTCTTCGCGCCATGACACCGCTGGTTACTCCGCATTTTTTTTTGTGTTCAGTTGCAAACCCGCATCTCTCCTCGATACTGTCATTCCGTTGCCAGCTGCACCAACCACACAATATGCCCTGGATGCCATTAGCCGGGCCGCCCACGCACGCGAAGGCACTCGTGCACGCTCGCCTTCTGACCTCCCAAGAAAACCAACGGCGTCGGTATGATGAACGACAGCGCAATGCGCCCTTTTCGCCCGATTCGTTGGTCCTGCTGTGGTCTCCAACCAGGCACGTTGGCCTGTCTGACCAACTGCTCTCACCGTGCACAGAGCCATACTGAGTGCTTCGTGCGTTGACTCCCGTCACTTATCAAATCGCTCCTGCTGCCTAACCGTCTTCAACCACCCCTCGCGACAGCGACGCCGTACACTTCTCACGCCTGAAGCAGTACCACTCGCAATATATTGATTCGTTACTCACGTAAGAATATAGAGCTCTCCTATCCTCACATCAATCCCTCCCCCCCCCCCCCGCATTCTTCATGCATCAAGAAAAAACAACAACACTGAAATTGACAAACAACAAGGAACGGGAATGCATCTCCACTTCATCAGGATTTCAGCCGATAAAAAATCAAACTAGGCTATAAATTTGCAACCAGGTTATGAACAAGACAATTGCATGCATGACGGCCGCTTTGTTTTTAACGTCTGCTGCTGTAAATTAGGCCAATATGTTTTCCTGTTGGTGTACAAGTAGTTCTGAAGCTAGCAAACAAAATCAATCAGGAAGCAGATTTCCGCCTACAAATCTATATTTTACCTAAAATTTAAAAATTGTCTGGCAGATAAGGTCGCCTTTATAACAGAAAAGATATCTCTCAAGATACTTGCGATATAATGTGATCTTCAATAATGGAAGTTACCTGTACACTATAGAGCACTTGTTTTATTTTATGTAAGCCCCGCCGCGGTGGTCTTGTGGCTAAGGTACTCGGCTGCTGACCCGCAGGTCGCGGGGTCGAATCCCGGCTGCGGCGGCTGCATTTCCGATGGAGGCGGAAATGTTGTAGGTCCGTGTGCTCAAATATGGGTGCACGTTAAAGAACCCCAGGTGGTCGAAATCTCCAGGGCCCTCCACTACGGCGTCTCTCATAATCCTATGGTGGTTTTGGGACGTTAAACCCCACATATCAATCAATTTATTTTATGTAAAAAACATGCTAATCCAACAATATAAAAAGCCACAAACGAACGACTGTTGGCTTATCTTAGTGTTTTTAGTAAAAGTATTTTCTTTTCCAAATCCCTAAGCGCATGTCAGGAGTGTTCAGCGCAAAGCTTCGCTGAAAGAGCTTTGTCAAAATAAAGTTATCTAAGTTATGAATAAGTTATACGCGAAAATCAATGGCTTTTTTTACTTATTCACACACAGGAAGAGTATCTGAATGCCTACTCTTGTGTGTGTTTATTATTATTTATGAATGCACGCATACACTTATGCATACATTTAGTACACGCGGGGCGACTGATACATGCGTAAAAAACCTGCTGGGGCCTAGAAATAAGAAAAAAGCTAGTCCCCACCTGCGCTTCCGGCAACGTGGGGGTGATAAAATGAGCCACAACAAAGGGACGACAAAAAAAAATTGCCCGATCCCACGCATCTTCCGAATCGATTTTGTGTGAAGTGTAATGAGAGAAGGTGACCGAGTTTGAAATGTTTATTGAGCCAAGCATGTGAATTTACGCTTAAGATGTGTAAAATGTGGCAAGCCGGGATATATGTTCTACATAACTAGTTCGTTATAGTTTTGTGACGACGGCAAGAACAAAATACGTATTAGCGACAGTAGAAGCGGCATGTAGACCTAGAGCTCGTGGGGATGGTAGCCTTGAAACCACTACCTAAATCAACATCGGCGGATAGCACACACAGGAAGGGCGTCATAGGAACAATACCCGTGAGAAATGCGAGTTAGTGTTTTGGAGTTGCCACTCAGGAATTGGAATGACTCCAGAATCGATCTACGTTTTCCGCGACCCCGTAATGGAGAAGGAATGGAATGGGGACAACGCTTGGAGGAATGGAATGGGAATAGAGTTACGTCTTTCCCCGAAAAGAGAGAACGCTTTCATTCATGAGCTGTTTTTCAAACTTCCCACATTCAAAGTAAGAGCCTCTAATTCAACAACAAAGAAGTATATTTAAAATGGTTTGGCTGATTACTAGCACAGTACATTAAAAAAATATGCCTACTCCAGTTCTGACCTTTGCTAAAACATGCCCACTCCAGACTGTGTTGCCACGAGCTTCGTTTCTAATTGTTGCGTACTGCCGTTGATGTGCGTCGTGTGGTTCTAGGGTGGTTGCGACCCCCCCCCCCCCCCACCTCCTTTATTACTCGTCATGTTTTCCTCTGGGCATCGTCCCAGCCATCTGCTGTATCCCAGCCTTCCAGCTCTTTGCTTTATTGCCGCATTATTGTAACAATTCAAAATTCTGCTAATTTCATTTCATTTCATTTTATTACCTTAAAGGTCCCCAGGGGGACATTACATAAGGGGTGGGGTTACAAAAACGTACAAAAAAAGCCATGAATTAGCTTGAAAAATGGCTTGTGACGCTATGCATAAATGTTAATGGACAGGTGATTGCTGCAATATGGTGGGGGAGGTCATTCCAGTCTTTTGCTGCACGAAGAAAAAATGAGGCAGCAAAAGTAACGGTGCGGGAACGTTGACGGGCAACTTGAAAGACATGGCCAATGCGACCTGACATGGCCAATATGACCTGCGAAATGGGGGGGGACATGTTAGGTTCGATTGCAAGTGGACTGTGAAAAGTTTATGAAACAAGCACAAGGACACACACAAGGACATCACAAGGACATCACAAGGCCATATTCCCAAGGACATCTACGCACCTTTTGTGATGCAGTGATTGCGAAAGAACTAGCGACCAATTGTAGGACGCGTTCTGCTGTCAAAACGTTACACGGAGCCAATCAAAATGAATGAAATGTGTGAAGCTCTCTGGCAAAGCTGTGAGTGACCACTGCTGATCTAAGCCGGGAGGGAGATCAGACATTCCTGAATCTCGAGCTGGTCAGCCTGCAGTCTCATTACTCCAGGGGTAAAATCATTTCATTCGTATCTGTATCCTTTTTTCTTTCGATGGTTTCTTTGCTCGGTTGCTGCCAGGGACTTAGTCCCGGGATCGGAGATGGCCGCAGCTAGCCTAGCAAGACTGGTTAACCCTCCCACTACACTTCCATTATCAAAATGTCAGCACAGGAAGTATACATGCAAACGCGCTTGCATGTGGTGTGGGGAAGCAACAAAGCACACACACACGAATAATAAAACAACTTAGTACATGACGTAAGGAGTCCCTCGTGTCGTGAAAGGACTACCTTTCCAGAACCATGCATTAGAAGGAAAACGCGAGGACATAGTAGTCCGCCAGTTGAGCAAACAAAGTGGCCGTCTCGGCGTTGAAGCTGTTGCCGCTAACGGAAGGACAGCGGCCACATGTTTACACTTTCCATCTTGCCCGTAGCGAGGTGTCTCGCTTTAGATTTTTACAGAGAAAGCTGTTATCAGACCGCAACAACAGTCAATTTTGGTGGCATAGTTGTCCATCATCGCTGTCTCCATCGGCTGGATCACGAGATATCAAAAGTAAAATGAGATTTTAAAAAATCTCTAGTTGACCATAAAGTAACACTAGGCTGGGTCACGGAAAACGTAGGGGCAGGTTTTTACTTCGAATTCGTTCATTTCCAGCCTCTTGTTATAACATACTATACTATAAATCGATATTTTTTTTTTCTTTTTTTTTATTCTGTATCTTTTCAGCGCTTTCTGTTTATAACTGTACGCAGACCTGGACCGCAGCAGCTTTTCTGTGAAAAGTTGGTCAGCGCTTGAGCTTCGCCTTCAAAAACAGAACTAGCACAATCGGTACCCGCGCATTTTGCCTTATCAGCTGCTAGCCAAGCTTCGGTTTCCAGTGGATGCCTCCAGCGTGCCGTCTGAGAAAAAACTGTTTCGCTCATAACGTTGGTCACTTCAAACGACCCTAGAATGCCCATTGAAAGTATTGCTGTCAATGTGGTAAAAAATGTGCCTGAACACGAAACATGAAGAGAGCACTACATACGCTAAATAAAGAAATACGATTATTTACTTATTATGGGTAAATAAATATTCTTATTTAGCATACAAATTAATAGTTAATAATTGTTTTGTTGGCACATTGGGTAGTGGTGCACCATACGCATCTGAGGTCAAAGTGCGACTCAACTACTGGGTCTGCTAACACGTCGGCATTTTAATAAACTGCAGGGTAATCTATAGTAACATACACAGGAGTTAAACATTGCGGTCATTTCTTTTATTCTTCGTCGTGAACTCGTTCGTGGTATAATTTTTGTCAACACGGCCTCATCAAGTGTGAGGCACACGGGACGGCCTTATGCTCGCCCATAGTAGAGTACCAAGTACTCTAAATCATTGACCACTTTTTTCTACCCACCCAACCCTCTCTCTCGTAGCGCAAAGTCTAGCATAAACGAGTAGAGTGATTCTTTCAGATTTTTTTTTTCTGGAGGAAGCAGAGTGCACTTCACAAGATGCCCAATAATGACACCCACGTTTAGCCTTTATTCAGCTTTTTTATCAACAGGACGGAGTCACGATTGTGTTGTTTTCAGTATATTTACATGAAAAGATACAATTGTGGACTCTCCCTCCAGTGGGACGCATTACAATCTCATACGCTCCGGATTGTTATTTGAGTGGGAGGTACCAGACAAAACATCTGCAGGGGCTGCACACATGGTAGGTAGCATGTTTACGAATGTTTACGAATAAAGAAAATTTATGGCACCTTCGCACTGGTGAAACCAAATTGGAAGGAAGTGTGGAGCTGCATTTCCCGATCTGTTTTACTTATTTTCTCTTTTTTTTCTTTTTCTCGCTCCCTCTCTTTTTTTTTTACTCTGCATTTTTCTCTGCTTTTCTGTGTCTTTTTTTTTTACTCCGCCTATATCTACTTTTGCTTTTCCGAAGTTCAGCTGTACTTGTCGTGTCTTTTCTTTTCCTCCAATAAAGTTGTCTTCTATTTCGCCCCCTTTTCTTCTTTATTCGTCACTTTTTTCTTTCTATCAATTTCTATAGAATTTCATTTTTTTCTTGCTTTCCTTCTCTTTCTTCCTACTTCTGTCTTGCTCTTCGTTTTGTCTGTGTATTTTTGCCTGTTGCTCCGTATATCTTTTTTCTCGCCTTTCCTGCCATTTTTTTGCCATTCTGATGTTGCTCGCTCCTTAATGAAAGTGCTGTTAAATAGATCGAAAACCCGTACCATTACTACAGATACATCACACTTGGGTGGGCGCGCGTTTGTGTGCGTGTGTGTGAACGGGGGGGGGGTGTAACAAAAATTGATAATTAGTATGCACTTAGCGGTTGAAGCGCGCACTAGAGACTGGATTTCGAAATCGCGTTCAACTCTTAAAGGCGATGCTTAAGGGTACCCCAATTTTTCAGTAGCATTTTCAAGTCAAGCTAAAACCTACGTCGCATCTCAATCCGTAGTATGTGAGTCCTTGCGTTAGGTTTGTAGCAGTGCGGTACATGTATGTGGGTCTTCTTTTTTGCTAACTAGAGTCATTGTCGCCTACTGTTAGAGTCCGATCTGGTATTACATTCGCTATCTACGCGAACGTCACGAAAATTGTCACTGAAAACGAATTATCAAGATCGTCAGATTTATTACATTGTGAATGATCTTTACATGCTAAATGGTGGAATGGTGGTGGTAGTGAATACCTTTTTTTTACTGGTAAGTAACGTAGATCGTTAAACCATGTTTCTGCATAGTGATGCATGCCTGGTACTCTGTGTGTAATTTTCTTCCGAATTAAATGCGAAGCATTTCTTAGCAAACTTCGGCGACTTTGAGCATATCTATCTATCTATCTATCTATCTATCTATCTATCTATCTATCTATCTATCTATCTATCTATCTATCTATCTATCTATCTATCTATCTATCTATCTATCTATCTATCTATCTATCTATCTATCTGTCTATCTATCTATCTATCTATCTATCTATCTATCTATCTATCTATCTATCTATCTATCTATCTATCTATCTATCTATCTATCTATCTATCTATCTATCTAGCCCCTTAAGTTTGGGTGCTCTCGTGTTCACCCCCTTAACTTGGCGTGCGCGCCAAAATTAGCATGGGAGGGTAAGATGGTTTGACAAATATGACGCCAAGTCATGACATCAATATTGTCGCAATCCCGTCATGTACGTCGTCAAACTCTTCTCGCCAGACAGTGGCTCACACCGAATGACGGGTATGTGCCACTGGTTTACGGGTATGTGTTACAGGTGATCGACGCTTAGTATCTACCGAGGAACAACGAGAACACACATAGGCAATTTTGACGCACGAGCGTTAAGAAATACCCGAAATCGGTAGCGTCGACTCGACGAATGCAAAGAATAAATGTCAGGGTCCGAGCTGGAATGGAACCAAAGCATTCTGCGAGGCAATGAAGCATTTTGCCGCAAAGCTACGCCTGTTGTCGAAACTACTTTTCAAATAGACGCTATTTTTTGTGAAA
The DNA here is from genome assembly GCF_043290135.1 of Rhipicephalus microplus. NCBI lineage: Eukaryota > Metazoa > Arthropoda > Arachnida > Ixodida > Ixodidae > Rhipicephalus > Rhipicephalus microplus. The sequence continues at coordinate 1,441,395 of NW_027464623.1, forward strand.
CGTTAATAGCGGTTGAAGTGCTGCCTACCCAGTTTTATAAACATTACATATGTACTCCTTTGATACATCCGTCACGTGAGGTTAACGTCAACTGTGGTTAGTAGCAGTGTCCAGGGCCGGTATTCTCGCGAGCGTGACACTTCTCGCCAGACAGTGGCTCACACCGAATGACGGGTATGTGCCGCTGCTATGCGGGTATGTGCCACAGGTAATCGACACTTACATTTAATATCTACGTGCAGGAACAACGAGAACACACCTGGGCAGTTTTAACGCGTGGGCGTTAAAGAATCGCCGACATCGGTAGCGTAGACCCAATGAAGACATAGAATAAATGTCAGTGTTTGGAAAAACCTGACATAGGCAACGTTGGCCCCCGACGAATGCAAATAAGTTTCAGGGTCCCAGCAAGAATCGAACCCAAGCATTCCGAGTGGCAGTCAAGCATTCTACCACCGAGCTACGACAGGTCTCGGAACTGCTTTTCAAATAGACCCTAATCTTCGTGAAACGGTGAAACGTAAATTGTGCTTCAGTGCTGCCTACTCAGTTTTCTAAATAATCCTTACATATGTACTCCTTTCATACAGCGCTTGTGTCGGGTTAACGTTAGATGTAGTTAGCTGCCATGCGCTGAAGCTGATTAATGTAGCAGTGTCCAGAGCCAGCCTTTCGCGAGCATCAGCGCTTAACATCAGCTTTTGGTGTTGCGGATAGGTATCTTCCAGTCGACATCGTTGCGCAAGTGCAAACAAGTGGTTATATAAACATCTGCAACTATTCAACATATGTCTGTGCATGGAACATTTGTACATATATTTAGTGTCATCTCATGACGTGTCGCTCAATAAAAAAAATTGCAACACGGTCACTTTTCCTCCGCATGCTTCCCATAAAGTTGATTTCCAGGTTCTTTGAATCTGCCAATTTTTTTTCTTCATAAAACTTTAATTGAACGTGCAATATTTCTCTCCTGTCCTTATTTTACTCCCATAATTCTCTTCCTATGAGTATAGTAACAAACTGGACACCATCTTTTTAAACTCCCAACCTTTCCTATCATTACTCTCTCTTTCTCTGTAGTAAAAAGTGAGTGCTTGTGTCATGTTCTTCTCTTTATTTGTCTCTGTTGTCATTGCCCTCTCTACGCTAACGATGAAAGATGACTCTGTCTGTCTCCACGAAAAATCGCGTGCACCTGTATTGCGGTCCCTATACGGCCTTTTCACGCACGCTCTGCGAAAATCTATTCTGCCACACTAGCGCTAGACTACTCGTGAAATAACAATACTTTTTTTCCTGGGCATCTACATCGCAGTATTTTTCACAGGACAACTGTTCTTTTTTCTTCGTATAGTGGGAGAAAATGTGGTTCGTGTCCCTTGAACAAATGAAAAAAATTATTGTAGCACTCAAGCAAGTGGTATTGACTACATCCACTGCAGGACAGATGCCTCTCCCATGTTCCGCCAGTCAACTTGGTCCTGTGCTTGCTGCTGCCAATTTATACCCGCAAACTTCTTAGTCTCATCTATCCACCTAACCTTCTGTCTCCACCTAAGCCATTTGCCTTCTCTAGGAATCCCGTTAGTTACCCTTAATGACCAGCGGTTATTCTGTCTACTTGCTATATGCCCGGCCCATGTCCATTTTCTCTTCTTGAATTCAACTATGATAACTTTAACTCTGATTTGTTCCCTAATCCACTCTCCTCTCTTCTTGTTTCTTAAGGTTACACCTACCATTTTCCTTTCCATCGCTCGCTGCCTTGTCCTCAATTTAAGCTGTACACTCTTTGTAAGTCTCCAGGTTTTGGCTTCGTAGCTAAGTACCGGCAAGATGCAGCTGTTATATACCTTCCTCTTGAGGTATAGTGGCAATCTACATGTCATGATTTGAGAGTGCTTGCCAAATGTGCTCCACCCCATTCTTATTCTTCCAGTTACTTTAGTCTCTTGGTTCGGCTCCATGGTGTCTATAAACTCCATAAACCCAATAAAACCCTATAAAGTGTCTAAGGGGAAGCCCGCCGTAGTAGCTCAGTTGGTAGAGCATCAAACACGTTATCCGAAGATCGCAGGTTTGGTTCCTGCACACGGCAAGTTATCTTTCCACCCACTATTCACCCACTATTTAGGTTGTATACGAGGGACTATTGGTCAGGTACCAACTCGTAATATGTTCATGTGCTACGTGATGCCAAGAAAGTCCCTTAAGGAGTGTGCCACACTCGCTGCCATGGCAACAGGTGGCGCTGACTGACACTCCTACGTGGCATAGTTAAAAAGACTGTAAAGTGTTCAGGATGTGGAGTGGGTTTGAAAGTGGACCCAAGCGTAGAAGCGGATGGAGAAGAGGCTGACGCGAAGTGTAGGCAATGTGAGGTCGAGGGAAGAATGGAGAAAATGATGGTTGCCTACAGTGAACTGCTGATGAGAATCGCCGAGCTTGAGACTGCGTTGGCGACAGAGCAAGAGAAAACGAGGGCAATGGGAGAAAGACTGAAGTCCGCCGAGGAAGCGCTAGCGAAGCTGAACAAAGAAGTGACCTACCGAGAGAACAGTAGGGAACCGGACACCAGAACGGTGGAGAAGGAACAGCAAGCAAGTTTGGAAAAAACAGGTTTAGCCGGTTCAACGGTCGCAAAGCCCAGCTTCAGCGAGGTAGTGGTGGGGCAGGGAGGGAACAAAGCAGCCGGCGCCACAGGTGCAAGTAGCCCCCAGGTGCAAACGCTCCAGCTGAAAAGTCACAGCATGTGATAATCGCCGGGGACTTGACTTTAAATCGATGCACAGAAGACATCAAAGAGAGGGGAAAAGGTGACAAGAGGGTCGCAGTAGGGGCGTTCCCAGGACGCAAGCTGGAAGCAGTCATGAGGCAAGCGAGCGCAAAGCTCAAAACGACAGCTGATAGACGAAACCTCGTGATAATTTCAGGCGGTTTAAACGATGTCCTAAATGAAGATGCAGCAGGACTAGCAGCCACACTGGCGAAAGGCGTCGATGACATGCGCGCCACTTCTCCTCAGGTACAGGTAGTGATATAAACGATACCGGAGGTACCGGTGCGTGATAGCAACCTGCAAAGAGCGGTGGTCAACGCAAACCAAGAGATATGGCGGATGAGTCGAGAGAAAGGCTTTGGGGTGGTGGAAATAAACAGAGGTGCATAGGTGGGGGGGTTTTTAACGAGACAGAATTCACTTCGATGGGCGGCTAGGTCATGAGGTCGGTTCGCAACTTTCAGGACGCGCAGCAGCTTTTTGGGGGGCCAAGCGAGCCCTTCGGGGTGCAGGATAGCTAGTAACGAGGAAAACAACCAGGGAGACTCTTCGACAGGTGGTATGAACAGATACGATTCCAAAGTGGCACCAATATCTAAGATAGGTAGAGTCCGGGGCTTAAATAGACGTAGCCACGAGCGCCGAGCCAATTCAGACATAAGATATATTAACATGCAGGGTGGTAGGAACAGGCTGAAGTGAGAAGAGATATAAGAACAGCTAAGAGAAGAGAGGCCGATGGTATACGGTTTTGTAGAAACACATCTCAGGGACATGGAACAACCTCCGAACAATCCGGACTACGCGTGGGAATATTGTAATAGAACAGAAGGCAGCAGAAAGGGGGGTGGTATTGGGGCATTCACTCATAAAAGTACAGACTGGCAAAGTGTCAAGCAGGAGTACAAGGAACATTTATGGCTAAAAGGGAAAGTGGCAGGTCGAATGACACTCCTTGGTTTCGTGTACTTGCGGACGGGAGCAAAGGCCAGAGAGGAAAACCAGGCAATGGTAGAGTGTATATTAAAGGACATTCAGGAGTTAGGAAGAGAGTGCGAGATAATTATACTAGGAGACATGAATGCGCACGTAGAAGATATAGATGGGTATACCGACCCGACAGGCAAAATGATCATGGATATGTGTGAAAGGCTTGATTTGATCATTTGCAACAGTACCGAGAAGTGTGAAGGGCAAATAACATTGGAGGTAGGAAGGCTTTAGTCGACAATAGATTATGCACTGATGTCACATAGGATGTATGATAAGCTCAGGAGAATGCACATAGATGAAGGTGGCTCCAGAAGTCTGGGTAGCGATCAAAAACGTATCAAGCTAAGTTTTGGAAGAGCAGTGAAAGTGGGAAGGAGACAAGATGAGCAACTACAGGAAAATTTTTATCCAGAAAGGCAAAATTGAAATAGGCACTAAACAAATTGAGAAAATAATCACGGAGGATAATAAGAGAGTGTGGACATACACGAATCTAATTAGACTCTTTGAGCTAGAGCTTGCTAAGACGCGTGACAAGTCACCCCGGAAAAGAAGACACAAACCCAAAAGTTGGTGGGATTAGGAAGTTAAGAGAGCCATAGCAAAACGTCAGGAAGCCTCTAGGGAACACAGACATGCTAAGCAGCGGGGTGAACCGACAGATGATGTTGAAAGAAAATGGGCAACCTTTCTAAGCTGTAGAAGGGATGCATCCCTTCTGATCAATGAAAAGATTAGAAGGAAGGAAGCTCAGTGGCTGGCAGAAGTACATAAGAAAGAGAGAAAGGCAGCTGCGAAATTTTGGAACCATCTAAACTCCCTAAGAAATGAGACGAGCCTAGAGCAAAGTTTTATAACTACAGCCCAAGGCGCTAGGCTAGAAGGGGACGAAGCTATTGAATATATAAGAACAAAGGTGACAGAAAAATTTCAACAAAGAAGTACTTTATGCACCACAATAGACAAGGACGAATCAAGTGGTGCAATGACTCCATTTTTACAACAAGAGTGCGAAAGGGCTGAGAAAAGGGTTCCTAGTAGTACGTCAACAGGCCCAGATGGCATTCCAATTAGGCTGATAAAGACATTAGGTCCAAAGTCTAAGCAGGCTTTGAGAGAGGCAGTGAGCACAATAATAATCGATGGTGAAGTTCCCGATGGATGGAAACTTAGCAGGATGAGCATGATCTATAAAAGAAAGAAGGACAAAGCTGACATAAACAACTACCGTCCAATAACAGTGACATCAGTGGTCAACAGGCTGGCGATGCAGATTATAAAGGAAAGACTGCAGGCGTGGATAGAGGATGGGGGGTGCTGGGGGAACTGCAGAATGGGTTTCGGAAACACAGGAGGTTGGAAGACAATCTGTTCTCACTGACGCAGTGCATCGAAATAGCAGAAAAGGAACACAGGCTCCTGTGGCTAGCATTTTTGGATATCAAGGGAGCGTACGATAGCGTGGTTCAAGAGGAATTGTGGGGAGTACTGTACACACTAGGCGTGGAACATGTAGTCAATAATCTTTTAAAGGGTATCTATAAAGATAACAAGCTAGTTATAAAGTGCGAAAAACAAGTATCCAAGCCTGCAGAGGTAAAACGGGGGCTTAGGCAGGGGTGTCCCCCGTCACCCTTATTGTTCATGATGTACCTACAAGAATTAGAGGCAAAATTAGAGGGAAGTGGACTAGGCTTCAACCTCTCTTTAGTCAAACAAGGAAAACTTATTGATCATGCACTACCAGCATTAATGTACGCAGATGATATAGTGCTAATGGCCAACAACAAGGAGGATTTGCAGAGATTGATGGACATCTGCGGTAATGAGGGAGATAGGTTAGATTTTAGTTTCAGTAAGGAAAAATCAGCAGTCATGATTTTCAATGACAATGAAGGTAGTGAGCTTAGAATACAGGAGGTCACGCTAGAGATAACAGATAAATACAAATATCTGGGCGTATGGATAAGCAATGGAACCGAGTATCTGAGGGAACACAAAATATACGTGATGACTAAAGGTAACAAGAATGCAGCAGTCATGAAAAATAGGGCACTGTGGAATTACAATAGGTATGATGTTGTGAGAGGAATATGGAAAGGGGTCATGGTTCCTGGCCTGACGTTCGGCAATGCGGTCTTGTGCATGAGCTCAGAAGTTCAAGCAAGATTAGAAATTAAGCAACGTGGAATAGGTAGGCTTGCTTTAGGAGCTCACGGGAATACACCGAATCAGGGAGTACAAGGTGATATGGTATGGACATCATTTGAGGGCAGGGAAGCTAGCAGCAAGATAACATTTTAGAAGCGATTGAGAGAAATGGGGGAAGAGCGTTGGGCTAGGAAGGTTTTCAGCTACTCGTACATGAAGAATGTCGATACAAAATGGAGGAAGCGAACCAGGAAGTTGACTGGTAAATACTTAAAAAACAGCAGGTGGCCAAACCAAAAAGAACTATCGGTTAAGAAGAAAGTGAAGGAAACGGAGACTGACATGTGGAGAATGGGCATTATTAAGAAGTCCGCACTAGAGATCTATCGAACTTTTAAGCAGGAAATTGCCAAGGAACTGATCTATGATAATACTCGGGGTAGTTCTCTACTGTTTGAGGCCAGGACGGGAGTACTGCGAACCAAGACATATCGGGCCAAATACGAAGGGGTAGACACAGTATGCAGTGCGTGTGGAGAGGAAGAAGAAACTGCCGAACACTTGATAATGTTCTGTAAAGGGCTTCACCTTATAGTTCAGGATGATGGCGCAGAGTTTTTAAAGCACTGGGGTTGAGGGACCGTGAGGGCAAAATAAACTTTAAGCGGGTAGACTTAACTAGAAGGAGGTTATCTGATTGGTGGCTAAAGTCAAGGCACGAGTGAAAATTCAACTCTTCACTGCAAAGTACAAATCATCAAACTCACTTTTTAAAGAAAAATAAATAAATATAGTTTTTGGTTCATTAGGTAATACGGCTTGGTGGCGCTAGCCACCGCCCGATCTAAAGGGTACAGCCATATCCATCCATTCATCCAACGTTTAATTTATATCTAAAAAGCTCTATAAAGTTTCTGGTGCCTTGGTAGCTCAGTTGGTAGGGCATCTAACACGTTATATGAAGGTTGCAGGTTCGGTTCCTGCCCACGGGAAGTTATTTTTTCACCCTCTTTTCTTTCTTCACATAAACATTACAATTGGATATAACAACTATTTCCCTTGGCATTTGGCATTATTGTCAGTTATATATGTATATATATATATATATATCTATATATATTGTGTTTGTGTTTGTGTGTGTATGTGCATTGGCTATCTATATTTCTGGAACTTCATTAACACTCACAATCACAATTTAATGGTCCATGCCTATATTGACATACTGTGCACGCTCAGAACCTCTCTGATATATTTGCCACAGGGCTTATTCAATGTTTCCTAATTATTTATAGCTATAATGCTCCTATAACACAAATTTAGTGGTTTTCAAAAACGCAAAAGTATACATTTAGGTATACTTACGTAATCATTTACTTCTGGGGAGTTTAAACTGCACTTAAACATTCGTTCCGGTAACACAGTGCACGCAATCCCGTATTCTGGAAACGCAGCAATGTTAAAAAATGTCGTGGAAAGACCATATTATTCTGTCACAGCTGATGTAGAATCCAGGGTCGCTATCAGGTGGCAGCACCATATTATCAAAATGTGGACGCCCACGTACATAAATTTACGTGGACATTAAACAACCCCAGGGGGCCGTGACTTCCGGAGTCCTCCATTTCGACGTCTCTCATATTCATATTGTGTTTCGGAACGTCAAGCCCCAAATAAGAAATTTATTAACACCATATCGTCGGCAGAGGCTTTTCCGTTTATAGCGTCGCATTTTCAGCGCAGTCACGGAAACACCAAGGTCTTCAGCTTTACGTATCTATGTATTTTTTATTAAATGACAACCACCCACTACTTACTTAATGATGTAGCGCCGAAGAATGCGTATTATTTCTTTTTTTTTGACAATGTTCACACGCATGAACGTAGCCACCAGATCAAGATGGCTGAGTTTTGAGCCAGTGCCTAAACTTTGAACATTGACCCGGTAGCTAAAACATTGGGTAGAGAGACAACTAGACAGACAACTCTCTTTGCATTCAAGTATCCCTAGAAATAACATTGTCTTTAACAAGCACATGTACAAGCTAAAAGCGCATATTCGTAACGTGAGGTCAACTTCTAATTTTAGGGGCGAAGCTCCTCAAGCCGTAGGTCATGCTTCCCCGATTTATATCATAGTAGTAGTAGTAGTAGTAGTAGTAGTAGTAGTATAGTAGCAGTAGTTGTAGTAGTAGTAGTAGTAGTAGTAGTAGTAGTAGTAGTAGTAGTAGTAGTAGTAGTAGTAGTAGTAGCCACCTCTAGTTTTGTCCTTGAAATGCCCACTAGATGGCGGTACTTGTATATGATAAATACATGATGAAAAGATGCGATATGGCGGCACTTGGAGTGTTCAGTACATGAACAGATGGACAGAGAGACGCACGGACGGACGCATGAATAGATGGATGCACGGACGGGTGAACGGAAGCACGGGTGGACTGACGAACGCTTTGCCCCACTCATCCTCCTTCCCTCCGTGGTAATACTGTGATTTTTTCAGAGATTATCCACCTTCGAGAAATATTCGGAGAATATTCAGCTGTTTCGAAGCAGTAACAGTTAGTCAATGTCCAATGTCACTATTCTTCTCACACTATATATTCAGAGTGCGTACAACATCACACAGAACTTTTTACCATTCTTTCGTGAAAAATTTCACAAGAACTGCACCCTTTCTTATCCACAATCTTCAAGTTGTCTGCACTCTTATCACAATGTGCGTGAGGTTCGCGTACAACTTCAAACGGACAAGCTTGAAAGGATTTCGAAAAAAAGATTGCTGAAAAAATGCGGTCGATATGTACTACGAACTTAAACAGAATGCCTACCTAGAAAGAAAAAAAGGCATGCCATCAGCTCAAGAATGCTAGAATAACCTCAAACAGTCGACTAAAGGCGTTCAATTTTTATTATACGATTCTAAAATGAGTACCATTCTTTTTCGAACTTCAACTTTGCTTTTACGGATTCTTCGAGCGTGCTTAGTTTTTTGAAGATTTCATCTGCATAAGAAAAGTTTCTTTGGAAGAGCTACAGTGGCGCCTTTTGATCTCTATATACGTGGAGTTTGTTTTATAATACGTTAGGCAATGCGAAGAAAAGCGTTAGAGCGTTCAGAATTTGGTTGCGCTTGAATTTTTCACTGGTAAAATATTCAGGAAAAACCAACTAAAGTTGCATTTCATGTAAAGAATTATTGAATAGAATTAAAAAAATTTACTTGACAAAACAAGGGCTTAGTTAGAAGGCATTCTTCATAGGCGGAGCTGCAGTAAATGTGAATATTTGGTGATCTTTATCTTTCATCTCAGCCCGCTGTTGTTTTTTTGCGTTTCATTCTAACAAAATGTGAAAGTTGAAACAGAGAACGGAACTCACATCCTTAAGCTTACACGTGCAATGTCATAGTATCTAGGCTAACCCAGTGGATGTCTATGTGCTTGAAACACCACAACTATTTCTCGATTTCATTAAGGCAATATTGCCGTTATGACAACCAATAGCATATTCATTAGCGAAAATCAGCCTTCATTACCCTAGTCTTGCCATCATTCAGCCAACATATGCCACACCTAGCCGTCCTTTGCTTATAACAAGCGAACTGAAGTCGATAGGAACGATCAGCTATTCCTAGTAGCCCAATATAGAAAAAATAAGGTGTCGTTTTAGTTAATATGCATCAACACGCGACGTTAGCAAACTGTTTTGTTTGTTATACTTAGCTATATACCACAATATAATTGAGGGCGAGGAATAATTAGCATTCTTTGTAGTTTATGAACAAAAATTTAGTGATTCATACTTGAATACATAGCCTTCATAAACTTACGAGAAGGCATTTCATTCAGTAGAGATATCAGCAGTGATGAAGGCACTGTGGAATTAGGGCGTCGACGATTCATATGTAAACATCTTGAAAGCAATCTAGAAAGAGTCACCTCCAACCAGAGTGTTTTATAAAGAAAGCGACAGAATACCAATGAAAGAAGGGTGCAATACAAGGGGACACAATTTCCCCAATTCTTTTTACCACGTGCTTACAGGTTTTCAAGGGCCTAGAATGGGAAGAGTTAGGGATAAGGACTAAAGGAGGGTACATTAGTAACCTGCGCCCCGCCGATTACCATGCATTGCTGAGAAATTCAGGGGATGAATCACAATTCATGATTATTGAATTAGACAAGTAGAGCAGAAAAGTAGTTCATATAATTATTCTGCAGAAAAGCGAAAGCAAGATACAATAACTTCGGAAGAGAACAGCGCGTGCAGTGCACTTGATGTCGTAAAATAGTACGTCTACTTAGGACAGGTAGTAACCACGGAGGCGAACCTCATGATCAAAGTATCTAAACGAATAAATATGGAGTGGAGCACATTCGGCAAGCATTCAGAAATCATGACTCGTAGAATGCCACTATCCCTTAAAAGGAAGGTATATAACAGCTGCATCCTGCTGGCACTTAGCTATAGAGCAGAAACATGGAGACTTACAAAGAGGGTTCAGCTTAAATTGTGGACGACGCAGCGAGCAATGGAAAGGAAGATGGTAGGTGTAACATTAAGAGACAAGAAGAGAGCAGAGTGGATCAGAGAACAAACCGGACTTAAGGATATCATAGTTGAAATCAGGAAGAGGAAATGGACATGCGCTGGGCATGTAGCACCTAGACAGAATAACCGCTGGTCATTAAAGACAACTGACTGGATTCTCAGAGAAGACAAGTGGGTTAGGGGGAGACAGAAAGTTAGTTGGGCAGATGAAATTCAGCTTGCGGGTATAAACTGGCAGCTGCGAGCAGACGACCGAGTTGTCTAGCGGAGCATAGGAGCGGCCTTTGTCCTGCAGTGGGCGTCAGGCTGGTGATGATTATGGCTTGAATGAAATTAAACGAAAAGTAATACCCACATCCCGGAAAGAAGCGGGTTCTAATCAAATAAACAGAATGTGTAGTTATTCGCCCACTTTAATGTAATGACTTTCACTTCAATTCAACGAGGTTATAGTCAGAAACCACAAATTATGTCCCTATCACTGCCTTGGCCTAACAGTTCTTTGTTCTCAATAGGTTTGTTGAATAAAAAACAACACATCGTTTTTGACACGTTTTATACCCCATTGGTCAACATGGAGTTGTCTCCCAAACAATAATAGGCCGAACTGCAGTGTATTCTGCCAATATTTAGTAGTTCTTTATATAGTAGCCTATTTGGTTGATATAGTCATGGCATGTGGGCACAGCACTTCGCCGACAAGGCACCTTCAAAAAAAATACTTCACACAAGAGCATTTTGGCAAAGCGCCAATAGAATTTCTCGCACGGACGATTACAAGAACGATAATTTTATAAACCATCCAGAACAGTGGCCCGTTTCGATGTTTGCGCAGGCTTGGCACTTTGTGACCCGAGAAACCGTAACAGCTGTACGAACTGTGTATTTGAGGAGAGCACCGCTGAAAATACATTTCACCGAGGTCAAATTGATAGGCAGATTGCCTTGTGGGTGGATAGAAATGTATCTACGTGGCCTGTCGATTCTGCTTGGTGTCAAGAAGCGCTGGTTCCTATAATTTATAGTTATACAACGCCCCGCATCTTCCGCGAAATAAAACAGCTCAGTGTTCAGCGTCGGTTTTCATGTTATCACTGTGGGGCCTTTCCCAGCATATTGCTAAATAGAAAAAAAATGTGTCAGCTCAACGTCGCGAGACATCGTTTTCTTTTTCAACTGAGTGAAAGGACGGTGTCACCAGGAGACAGGGAAGAAGTTGCATTTCAGGTTCCGTGGTAGCACTGTGATATATATATATATCGTGTCAATTCTTACAGCAAGAATGATTGACATTCCGGCCTTGATCCACTCATATGAACAGAGTATTGAAAAAAAACTATTCGACAGAAAAACGACGCCAATGAAAATGGTCATTTTACGTCGTCTGAAGTGGGCTGGAGCTGTCACGGCGGCCTCATGATATCTATATCCATGATCGGTTCTCCTTGGCTCACACGCCTATAAATGAAACTTCTTGAAGTCGACTTGGGTGTCCCGCTGAATTCTTACATTTCGCAGTACTCATGCTGGATGTAAGATTTACCAATGTACTAAAAGTACGGACATACAATGCTATCAATTTTTCGACACGTTAAGCTAACAGGGTTTGGCACAGACGTAACAAAGACGCATAGGCAGTTATGGAAGCCTGATCTTGGGTATAGTAGTGAGTGATGGCAGAAATGATTGTGAAGTAACATAACATTGAATACAGTGGACACATTTCACAACGCTTCAGCGCGATTATGGCAGCAAGTTTTGTTATAAGGATCATTTTCCCAGTATTTATGCTCAGGAACCCTCACTTGCATACTTTAAATAGGTTAAGCATCATTGCTACAGTTACTTTTGTAACTACATTCCAGCATCATGTGCATTTCGCTATAACGTTTGATATTAGCGCACGTTTGAGCTTTGAGTGACCCTATAACCTAACTACAGCACATTTTTATGCGAGAAAAACATTACACGTAAAGGATTATCAGCTTGTGAGTAGTGTACTGTGTTTTGTTTCGAACGTCTGTCAGTTAAATAAAACAACTCTCATAAAACTAGTTGTAAGCTCGCCTCAATGGTCTTCCACATAAGACCAGCTCAAGAACTTTTTCACTAGAGTTGTTACATGGCAATAGCACTGGGACTCAGTTTATTAGTGTCTCTTCACTATATATCTGTGCAAGCACAACATTTAGGCAAGTCAATAAACCTTAATCTTTCTGTTCAGGACAAAAATGAATTTATTCTCAGTGCCTGTACTGGCTTCCTATATCCCCTTTCAAAGCTTCGCAAACTTTTACCTTTGATTATTTTTTTTGTGTGCGTTTTTAGTGTTCACGACGTAGTGCCTAATTATGCATACATAATATACTTCGCAATATACATAACTCAATCAAATTTGTAACATGTACCTTCAACATGTAAATCCGCATTAAATATACCTGATGGCATTTAATATCTGAGCGAAGGGCATACTCCCTAGAAACAATGGCATATAAAAAAGCATGCTCATTGCACACCAATTTCGCAGAAAAACAGAACAAATTGAGAGAAAACAGAGAGGTTATCTAAAATTGTAACATCTGGTTTGCTACTCTGCACAAAGGGAAGGGTAAAAAAATGATTAGAAAGAAAGCAAGCGATCAAAAAGGTATACGCACGAAAAAAATAACGAAACCGAGTTGCTATAGCCTATTCAGTAATCCATTACCACGCAAGAAGTGTAATAAAGCTTTGGTTGATTTCCTGTGCGAATGTAGATCGTGTCGGCATTGGAGTACTGAACGTTCTTACAGTGGTCTAGAATGAATTGTAATACACGGAAATTAAAAATTATGAATAAATGAACTACAACTTACAAACTGACAGCCTGAAGTTGTTTAATTGGCGCTAATCAAGAACGCGATGGTAAAACATTCAGAACTTGCACAGATAGGCCATTAGCCAACTTAGCGTAGTATAACACATAGAAAATAACTTTTTAGCTTATAAATTTCACACAGGGCTTCAGCCTGACAGAGTAGTTTAACTTGTCATTACAAAAACGCTAAACACACAGAAGCCACCTGTTTATTATGGTGTACCCAGAATAAAACCAAGTAAGACGAATTGTCGTTATTATCTACACGGCGCCTACCTGTAAAAATGTGTCTATAGTTAAGGCAGTTAGTATGACTGGGGCGAGATTACAAAGCAGCAATGGAAGTCCGTGTGTACAATCTATCTCTCTGAATCTTAACATCTAGTGACTCCAAGTCTTTAAAAGGACGATTTTATATGTTTTGAATGGCTTCTTTTTAACTACATTGACCCCGAAACGTGTCTTGCAAGCAACGTCGAGAAGAAAAACGAAAACATGCTTACATTCTTTCGTATGAGATGGGTGTTCATATGACGAGAGAATGCACCTCGGAATGGAAACGCGGAAAAATAGTGGGGATGATACGATGTTGTATCTCATTTTTTGAAAGGGGCCTCCAACCTGCAATTTCGCGAGACAGCTTACTAAATCAGCATTTTAAAGTATGGCTCGAGCTAGAGGGAAGATTACTTCTTTATATGCTCTGGTGAGAACGCTGCCATCAGTTCCCAAGCTAAAACAATATTCGTGATCTCCCTCGAGGACCCGTTGTTTATGGCAAGTGAATGACCCATCACACTCCATTGCAAAAGACCGGCGATACGGCCGTATTCAGACATATTAAGATGGTGGGGGAACGCAGGTAGACGCAAACGTAAGGAATAAAAGTACGGCATAAGCGCTGTCTTTTAGTTGAAGTTTTCACGCGAGCAAAACGCAACGTAAATTAAATAAGCGACAAATATTGAATACTGGATGTATTTAGAACTAAGAACAAACAACAAGCTAATCAAAAGTGACAGCCATATTTTAGTATGCGCCGGATAAAGCAATTACTAAAATAAGACCATATCTGTTTTACATTTGTGGAGTAGACTAATATACTTCACGTAAAAAGAGCACAGAAAGAATGATGACCAGTAATAACTCCAGGCCTGTGCGTAAAGCACTGCACGACCACAGAAAAAGCTGGTAGAGCTGCATTTCTCGCCTCTACCTAAATGCGACCACCGTTTCTGGAACCAAATCATTGACTGACTGCTCAGCAGCTGAACACCATATCTGTTGTAGCTCCAAGACAAACTGGCTTGAGTTTGGTGCAACTAATTTCATAAAGATCGTTGATATTATTTTTTACATAGTCCAAGTTAATTCACAGTCTCAACTAAGCTCAATTTTTATAAATGAACAAAGCCGCGTAAGCAGAATAAATAAGAAGTTTTAGGCAGATCAACAAAGTGAGTGCTGATATTGGGGCGAATCAATGTGCAGTGGATCGGGAACCGTGGTCTGCTAATTTATTCTAGGCAAGTGCCTTTTGTATTGTTTTTGTCAACCTTTGATGTGTAGTATCATTTGAATGAAGTGTGGTTAAATGTCGGTGTCTATAAGGTGTTGTGGCCTTTTACTTTTTGAACCACATGCACACTTCGCATGCTATCTGGGTTGTGCATACATATGTTTAACACCTTTGCATCGTCCGTGCACAGCGCACGGGCTAATTGAAGCCGGATTAAGATTGTGATTTCTCAAGAAGTTTCACTCCTCAAGATAGACGGTGAGACGCGAGAAACGGGGATGTACTTGTAACTACTGAATCGAGCCTGTGAACTTAAACTTGCTCCTATATGTAATGCTCGTTTTTGTCAGCTCTATCTGGTCGAAGCTGCCCTGCCTCAAACGTTCTACCGATAGCAGACGAGATACTTAACTCCATGAAGTCTGCCATCTCTGTGGCGACGCTTAGCACGTTCAAAACTGTCGACTAATGTCGTTTGCTCTTCGACTGAAGCGTGATCTGTTTTGTAATGGAGTGCTTCTCATTAGTATAACGATGACACACCGAACCAGCTAGTTCGTTTTATCAATCAGCAGTAGAGCCCCGTATTCACTCGTACAACGAGGTGGGCCATTGTAAGCACGCAAATTATGCAAACGTATTCCGTGAGATTATTCAATGTATTGAACTCATTTCCGTCTTCTTTTTTTAACGAGTCAAACATATGCGGACTGTACTGTACTTTCAAAAAAATAAAGTAGCAAAAGAAAACAATGCAAAAAATGTCCTCTCATATATTCAGTAACAGGTGCGTAATGTGACAAACATTATAATTCCACAAGCAGTGTGTCTCGCAAAGCACAGAAAGTTAAACAACGCACGCACGTGGCTCCAAAGGTCCCGATTCAATAAATCTACCAGCACTTTCAGCGATCGTTCACGTGCCATTTTTCTGTTCCCCATATTTCCAACTTAACCTCTTCCTGCATTCCCGCCCATCTTTTTCAGGAGAACTGTCTTTGAAGGAGCTGCCCGAAATACGGACGAAGTTCTGGGGACTGTTTGCTCAGTGCTCGTGCCCGTGTCGGCGCCAACCATTTGCTGACAGGCAACGGGTGTACTTTTACTCGGAAAAAACATATTGTCCGCCTAGAGAACCAACCTCGTATATAACTTTTTTATTTATTCTTCGTGTTTTTTTCCCGCGGTTTCGCTGTGAAGACGCCAGAAGGAACAAAAAAAAAAGAAATAAAGCTCAAACGAAGCAGGTGATCTCAAAAGACTTCATCCCGGTGGCTACGCGATTGGTGGGCCGGCACACAGGCACACAATGAGAGTGATAGAACCAGGACCGCGTATAAACGAGTACTGCTAGAAAAAATACAAAATAGAAAAAAGAGGTGCAGAAAAAAGATTGACATATAAAAAAATGAAGAACAAATGACAGCCTAGCAGAACACAACCTGGGCTCCTAGGACTCGCACTCTAGAAAAAAATTATGAGCTAGCAACTTTTTTTTTATTTTCGCGCTTGCAGTAATGAAGTAAATGAAGTAAATGATGGTGAGTGGGTGAAGGTGTAGGTCCTAAGGCTCATAATGTTGACGTTGAAGTCGCCGACTACGATAAAGGATGAATAGATTGTTGAATGAATGGACGCACGGATGAATAGTCTGGTGAACGTATTCATGACTGCACAGGCGGTAGGACGCACGGATGGATGTACGAACGGGTGACGGACAGATTGATGGATGAACAGACCGACAGATGGGGCGGCCGAGTGATCATGTACTGTGCTGTCGTATAGTTCGTTACACATAAAGTAGGTTGTTTGCACATTTTTTTCTCTTTTTTTTTGTTGTGCCGCTGTTCTGTTTCGGTTTCGGTTTTGTGGGGTGTGATAAACGCCAACTAGGTTCAGCCCTAAGGAGCTTCGCCTTTAAAAACTGGCATCACCTGCGTTGACCCAACCAAGGCATATAATAAAATACCATGGCCTCTGCAAGAAGTGAGCCCCAGCATTTTGCGTGGCAATCAAGTATTCTTCCACAAAGCCACGCCAAGTCCCAGAAGTGCTTTTTAGCAGACTATAATGTTCGTGAAACGTCAATTATGGTTACAGTGCTGACTATCCAATCTTATACACTGTGCATACGTACTCCTATCATACATCCATGAGGTCGGATTAAGGAAAATTCTAGTGAAGCGCCATTCGTTGAAGTTCATTTAAAGTAGCAGTGTCCAAAGCCGCTCTTTTCACCGGCACAAGCGCTACATATCAGCTTATAACCTCTTCTGGTATTGCTAATATCCATGTCCCTGTTCACGCTATTACGCGACAGTAAACATTACGTACAACATTTGCACGTATCTTTACGTCATTTCGTCATGACTCGCTCAATAAAAAAATTACAACACAGTCATTTCTCCTTCGCATGCTTCGCATAAAGCATCGATTCTCAATGTACGTGGAATCTGCCGATATTTTTTAAAATTTTTCTATGCCGCACTCTTGCTTTGCTGACTATGCATCTCACTCCACCAATTATAGCAGGCAAAAGTATGCGCCTAAATGACACAGGGGGTCATCAGAATGTGCAAATTTATTTTTATGCGTGTCACGCATGCATTTCTAGTCTGAGTTCCTGGTACGCTCGCCTCCGTACAAACACAAGATAGCACACTCGTTTTGTAAACATCGCAATGATCAGTCACCTCGTAGTGATTAGGCGCATTATTTTTGTCGTTTCGTAAGAACGGTGGATGGCATAAGCGTGAACATTTCCCAACACAGATTTTGCGACCAGCGCGATGCCTCGACATGAACAGGTGGCATCGTTGCTTGCTGCCTGGGAAAAAAATAGAAGACTGTTTGAAGTCCAACGCACGTGCTTTTTACTAAAAATACCTCCAGACAGCTCCTTTTTGCGTACTGTTATTATCATCGTGATAATATTTGATTGACACTTAAAAACTCTAAACCGGTCATTACATTAGCGAGGGTTACATAGATCAATGAAGGCATAATTGATCACGTGCTTAGAACAAATCCCAATAGCAAGACAAAGTACAGTATACGCGAGAGGAACAATATTGACCAATGTTCGCTGCTGAGAAGAGGCGGGGAACACATTGCTGGTGAGGAGCCAAAATGGAAGTGTAAAACAACAACAAAGAAAAATAAAAACGTTTAAAATTAAGTTGAATTAAACTGGGCTTGATGGCACAAGACATAGTGGTGTACAGAACATAATATATATGAAATTTTTCGATTTACAACGATTAGATAATAAAAAGCAACTACATGAATATTTAAGTGGATAAGTAACGCTATTTACCAAAGAGAATACCTAACGACTCGCTGAATTTCTCTGAATTTCTTTCAAGTGCAACACAATCACAAATTCATACTCTGATATGAGGCTCAAATTTGCATGGGATTTTTTTTGTATAGGCAACAGGTGGTTCAGGGTGGTTCATTTCTTGCGTAACCGGTCGGGGTAGCTTAGCACGTTAAGTGCCACACTGCTATCTTCGACTGCTCGCGTTCTATTAGAGACCGGGGAAGAGGGGCGGCATTTTGATGAGGTAGTAATGCAAAGAATACCCATGTGCTCAGGCTTCGGGGTGGGTATTACTCTGGTGGTCAAAATAATCGTGTGTTGCCCACTGACTGCACCATGTCTTCAAATCGTACCATGCATTTGGCACATAAAACGCCACCCCTGAATGGCGATCAATGGCTACTTCAGCCGGTGCATTTTGCTTTTTGATTCACACGATCTTATAGCAAATGTGCAATTAGCGTTCAATGAAACAACATCTATTTTTAGGATTACATACAGGCTACCTAATATTATATGTCATTAAATTCAAGACTGAGATTGAGACACAAGGGAAATGTAGGATTTTTATACACTTTTGTGTGTATTGGCAGTGGTATCGTATTTGATTTTTCTAACACATTGTTGCTCTTTTCAATTTGCTAATTCATAGCACTTGTTTTCTTTATTTTTTTGTTCACAGTGTTTCTTGATACATATCTGTCGGAACGCGGACGGTGCATACCATGCCCTCTTTACAAAGTGTGAACAAAAGCAGCCTGAAGGACGACAGTGCCTCACGGAAATGTGGACGGGTGCAACAGCCAGCTCTTTTGTTGTTTGCGAGTTGTTTCCCACCATCCATGCGTCAACTCACCTGCAAATACACCTATCAAGCTACTTTTGCTCCTGCCTTTGTTTTATTCCTATTGGTTATGTTAACCTAACTCTATTCTTGCCCCAGCTCTCCACAAGGCAGTGCATGATGATTCCAGTTACTGAGCACACGTTCGTCGCATAAGTACGCTCTCTACACCCGCCACAATATTTAGGCCAATTTAAGCCACTAATATTTAAGCCAGTAATAATTCCATATGTTGACATCAACCACATATAACGCGCACTTTCACGTACAGTGCGTGTCGCGCGAAATGTGCGCATGAGAACACAAGGGTCACCTGACTCTGCAAATAAGAGGTGGTAAGGCACACTCCCGTGCAACTACTAATTAGCACATTCAACCGCTGCTAATTGTATCTCTGCTTCACATCCCACGAGAACTGCGAGCACCAATTACCTCTAAGCCTTAACAAAAATTCTATAGTATGCGTCGTTTCACAGGCGCCACGGATGAATTTTTTTGTCCTATAGCGGCCGCTAATTGCAGGTTCTGAGAGCCTCACTGCAAGGCATCAGAAGTAACTTCATTTCAATAAAAGAGGATGAGGAGGGTTAAAAGAGGAAGAACCGGGACGTTAGCCAGTTCTCGTTATTTCAATAAGCTGTAGTAATCAGTAGTGGGCCGGGCACGTATCACACAGGCAGGATAACCGCTGGTCATTAAGTGTTACTGACTAGATTCCCAGAGAAGGCAAACGCGTGAAGGGGAGACCGAAAATTATGTGGGCCGATAAGAATTAAAAGTTCGCAGGTATAACGTCGCATGCAACAGGAGGCGCAAGACCGGGTTGATTGGTGGATCATGTGAGATGCATTTGCCTTGGGCGTAGTCAGGGTGATCATGATGATGACGATAATTAGTAGTTATGCTTACTGCTAGGGGACCATTTCTCGTATTTGGAGTGTTGTTGGTGGTCTAATTATAAGTGTAAACAGAAAGTATTTGAAGAATAGCAATATTTGGTGAGTGGGGTTCCTTTACACTTTCATTACTGGGTTACCTGTACGGTAGGCTTCCTTTGCTTCGCCGCGTCTCAAACAAATACAACTTGTGCTCTTCCGACGAAGGTATGCGGTATCTGCTGCATTCCTTAATATGGGACTGAGATAGAGTCGAGACACAGGGATCACTTCTTGAAAAGTCATCACCCTTATATGTTCAAGAAGTCGGCAACATGTAAGTTCTCTGACAGCAGCGCTGACCTCTTTCACATGCTTTGGGTCTGCAAGTCTAACAGAACCATCGCGAAAACTACGCAGCCAACGTAAAAGGGAGGCTTGTCCGAGCACAGCTCTCGAGGTCCAAAAGAGTCTCGTGGAGCGGGCGCGAACGACACCGCAATCCAACGGAGTCTCGATATTGGGACCTTGCTAGTCCTCTCTTGAACTAATTGCAGCATGTCCCTTTTGCAATAAATGCTGTATTCATTTGCTAATGAAGTCGACAGGAATCAATCGCTTCAGCGTCTAGGAAGCTTGAATTCAACAAAATGTTTCAATACTTTAACATGGTGAGAATACCACGACGCCGTATCAGACAAAGCGGGAATGATTCAGTGCATAACAATCTTTTACATAGCTTGCTAGTGATTCCACCTATATATATTATTATTGAGAACTAACAGATAATCACACCAGGGAAAGTATCGGGGATATTATTAGAAGTGATTACAATGAAACGTTAAGAAAAAAATTAATACTGTTCGGACGCGTTATTTTGTGTGAAGCATTTTTTGTAATGCATGAAGTTACACTATCTATCTATCTATCTATCTATCTATCTATCTATCTATCTATCTATCTATCTATCTATCTATCTATCTATCTATCTATCTATCTATCTATCTATCTATCTATCCAGCCGCCTATGTTTCGGTGCTTTCGTAATCACCCGCTTAACTTGGGGTAAACAAATTTAATGTGGGAGGGTAAGATGGTTTGACAAATATGACTCTCTGGTCATGACATGAATATTAGAGATTTTAGTATATCGGAAGACGCGTACGTTTGCGTGCGTCTGAGCGCTAACGCTACAACAGAACGCGCTGACCGCCAACTGGTGGTCTTTTGGAACAGCGGCATTCCCGCTAACACAAACGCAAGGACCTATAGATATCTGCAACGCCTCCTAAATAGAGGAGGCGCTCACCGAGGGCACCATCTATAGTTATAAAAATTCGGCGGATCCCACGTACCTGGAAATCAACTTTATGCGAAGCACGCAGAAGCAAGGTGACCGTATTGCATTTTTTTAATGAGCGACACGTCATGAAATGACGCTAAATATGTGTACAAATGTTGCACGCAGAGACATATGTGAAAGAACATGTGTGTTGAAAAATTGCGGATGTTTGTACAACCAGTTTTCCACTTGCACAACGACGTCAGCTTGAAATGTGCTTTAGCAACACCAGACGCTGAAATGAAGTGCTGATGCTCGCGGAGATGCTTGCCCTTGACACTGCTACATAAATCGATTTCAGCGCATGGCACCTCACCACAATCGACGTTAACCCGACGTGACAGCTTTATGAAAGGATTACATATGAAATGTTTATAAAATTGGGTAGGCAGCACTGCAACCACTATTGACGTTTCATGAAGTTGAGCGTTTATTTGAAAAGTAGCTCCGAGACCTGGCGTAGCTCTGTGGTAGAACGCTTGAATGCTACGCTTAATGCTTGGTTTCGGTTCCTGCGGGGACCCTGTAGTTTAATATTGCATTCGTCGGGTGGCCAACGCTGCCTATGTCGTTTTTTTTAACAATGACATTTATTCTATGCCTTTGTTGGGTTGATGCTACCGATGTCGGGTATTGCTTAACGCTCACGCGTTCAAGTTGACCGTGTATGGTCTCGCCATTCCTGGGTACATACTAATTTAGTGTCAATCACCTGTGGCACATACCCGCTCACCAGCGGCACATACTCGCCCGTAATTATGTGCCACTGCCTGGCGGGAAGTGTATGGCGATGTACGCGACCGGTTTGTGACATCATTCATGTCTTGACTAGCACATCATATCCGTCGAATCCTCATAACCTCCCATGCTAATTTTGGTTCACGCCAAGTTAAGGGGATAACCACGAGAGCACCCAAACGTAAGCGGCTAGCTAGCTAGATAGATAGATAGATAGATAGATAGATAGATAGATAGATAGATAGATAGATAGATAGATAGATAGATAGATAGATAGATAGATAGATAGATAGATAGATAGATAGATAGATAGATAGATAGATAGATAGATAAGCTCAATGTCGCCAAAGCTCGCTAAGAAATGCTTGGCATCTAAGAGTGCCAGATCCTACGTACAGTGGGAATCTATGATATGCGAAGCACGAGTGAGGAAGGTTGATATGTCACTCTAGAGAGAGAGAGAGAGATAAAGATGCAAGGAAAGGCAGGGAGGTTAACCAGACGCACATCCGGTTTGCTACCCTGCACTGGAGAAGGGATAAAGGGGAGAAAAGAGGTTGCAGAAAGATGAGAAGGTACACACAATCACGAGCACACTCGGGGAGCACACACAGTCTACAGGCGGTCGCTCAGGTTTGTTGACTTGAGGTAAAGTAGCAGTGCTTTAGTTGCTTTCTGCGCGACTGAGGCAGATGCCCAAGGTCCTAGTATCTTCTGCACACAAAATGGTCCGGGGTCAAGTTGATTCAAAACCATCCGGAGCTGGCATTGCTGTGTGTCGTAGCAAGCGCAGCTGCACAGGACGTGTTCGATGGTCTCTTCAGCTCTACAGTGGTCGCATGTAGGAGTGTCTGCCATACCAATGCGAAAGGAGTACACCTTTGTAAATGCAACACCCAACCAAAGGCGGCATAACATTGTCGCATCGGAGCGGGAAAGTTGTGATGGTAGCTTTAGCTTGAGCGAAGGATCCAGTTCATAAAATTGACACCTTTGGAAGCTGGTAGACGACCAGAACGTGCGTGTGAGATCTCGAGCCAGCAGGTAAAGTTGTCTTGCTGCATCATTCCTTGATAGAGGAATCGGGACTACACGGGTTTCTTCATGGGCTGAGCGGGCTGCATCATCGGCTAATTGATTTCCGGAAATACCGATATGTCCAGGCAGCCATTGATATATAATATCATACCCTCGTGCTAGAGCTTCATGATGACAATGTCTTAATTCTTGTACCAGTTGGTCATGGCTCCTCCTACGCATGGCAGACTGCAAACTCTGAAGCGCTGCCTTCGAATCACAGAATATGACCCACTTTCCTGGACGTTCTTGAACGAGATATTGTAAAGCAGCCCTTATAGCAGCAAGCTCTGATGCCTTAGATGTAGTCATATGCGACAACTTAAACTTGATTGTCATTTCTGCAGCCGGAATTACTGTGGCACCTGATGAGCTGCTGGACGAGACGGACCCATCAGTGTATATCTGCATTCAGTCTAAGTACAACTCATGTAATAATAGCAGTAATGCTTGCTTCAATGCTACTCTGGAGATATGTCACTCTAAAATCAGCACAACGTTACGAGGTGGCGGAAAATGATGTTGTATACATGACTCACCTATTATGATTACCATGTTTGGATGTGTTGTTTACCTTCGTCATCTATTCACGTCACGCGATACCAAACTTGGTATATGTTGAACTAGCGAAACAGCCGCGAGCACGCTTTCAGCGTGGTATGCTGTCATTTTCTTAAATGGCACGCTTGTCAGGATTATCATGTTCGCACAAGTGATATACTTTCGCCATTCATTGACGTCACGTAACACCAAATTTGGTATTTGTTGAGTTAGCAAAACAGCCACGAGCGCATCATGAAGGGCCCAATTTACTTAAATATAGCGTTGACACGCGCGAACGCTGGCCACAGCGACGCTACGTTAGCAAAACGCGAGCACTCTATAGTCGCACGCCAGGCGCGACCGGCACGACCAGTGTCCGCCGGCACAGCCCGACAGCAACCGGCGCAAAATGCGACATTCTGCATTTCGCACCGATGCGTTATCCAGACAGCACTGCGTCTCCCTGTTATTGTGACGGAGGGATGCCGGACGTACTGGGACGCGCATGTGTCAAAGCAACGCTGCACGGCGCGCGCCTGCGAATATATGGCAAGACCAGTGCCTGCCGTGCAACGCCGGCGTGACGCGACGAAATGAACGCCGGCGAGCCCGCGCACCACGTCACATCGAAATGTTTTGGCGCATTGACTGTGGTAAGTAGTCATGTTCTTCTTGACACGCATCTCATGATAATCATGTTTGCATTAGTCACATACCTTCGTCATCCATTGACGTCACGTAATACCAAATTTGGCATATGTGGAGCTAGCGAAACGGCCACGAGCGCATTATGAGTGTAGCATGTATAAGTCATCTTTTTACATGACCTGCATGTCGTGATTATCATGCTTGTATGTGTCAGTAACCTATGTCGTCCATTCGCATCGCCTAATACCGAGTTTGGTACATGTGAATCTAGCGAAACGGCCGCGAGCGCATCATGAGCGTAGCATGTAGTTCTACAGCTGTCGAGGCCTCATTACTCCAACCTAAAACAAATACGCCCAGTATTTGCGAGTGAAGAAGGTTAACAATGCAGCCTGACGGCTTCAAGGATTCCAAATGGACGGCTCTCGTTTTAACAATCACCGCCACCTTCTCCTCCATAAGCGATCTCTGCGTGGGTTAGTGTTGAACACTAAATTCCAGAAACAGCGTTCGTGCGTAAGAGCGCGGGCTATGTTAACGTTCTGCACATGCTCAGTTTGGAACACGCAACCCTAAAGCTAACGCTGAACTCTTGAGGTTGCTGTTACCCGCTATACTAATACTCACAGTCCCATTGCGTTATATCTAAACATCGCTATACCTAAACGCTATGGCCGCAGAAACGTTGACATGAACACACCGGCTTACTTTCTTGAACTGACTGGCAACAGTCGTTACACTTCTCGAGTAAAGACGCAGCTAAAGGTGAACAATGTCTGGAATGCCCCTGTTTTCATCATTTCTCTCAGGAATGCAGCACTCCAGGCCACTGCGCAATACAAATTTGATTTGAATTATTGATTTTCATAACATACGTAAACAATAAAGGAACACTTTGTGCAGGGGGCACTTATCGGCTTGCTTGCAAGGGGCGGCCGATAAGACAAATGAGCAACGCTCCGTAACTATC
This sequence comes from Rhipicephalus microplus, assembly GCF_043290135.1. Lineage (NCBI taxonomy): Eukaryota > Metazoa > Arthropoda > Arachnida > Ixodida > Ixodidae > Rhipicephalus > Rhipicephalus microplus. Next base: position 1,466,604 of record NW_027464623.1, read on the forward strand.
CTTCGTCTGTCCATCTGATGAAGGCTGAGTTTGCTAGGTTTAATTATATCGGTCATCAAATTCTGAAAGGAAAAGTAGTCAAAAACTTATTGCAATAGAAAGCAACGCCCAGCGTACAATAAAGCGTGATTACTAAACGAGAGAAATAAAGAAAACCACAAAACTTTCCTGAATCTTGTTTGGAATATTCGTAATTTTACATATGTCAAAGTAAACCAGAATCAGAGCGATTTATGTACCGCTTGTATAAATAGCTGATTGCTTCAATTTGCGGCCGAGTTCCATTAAAGTGGAACTTTAGTGGGTACTCTGCCATATGTGCTTGTGCTTAGGTTGTCGTCCCCGAACCCGGGCGGTGGAGCCCAGACTCTCGCTATGTCGCCGTTTTCTCTCCGTGTAGTTGTTTCACCTCCCTTTTTCTAGCCCTTATTGGTCGCGAGCACACTCGTACTCGCATTCAGGAAACCTCTTATCAACGGTCGCCCCAAAATCCCCAGATTTCACTTTTTTTTATCTTTCGAAGCCAAGTCACTTAGGCTATAGTGTCAGCGTGTCATACAAAGAGGGCATGCACCACAAAAGCTGGGTAAATCCCACCGATTTCCACCAGTGCGCATTATGCGTAATATGAGTTCAAGGTTTGCCGTTACCACCTGAAACGTTGTTTGACTTAGCAGTTGTGTGAGCATCCTTGACGAAACTTGCCACGACGCTCAAGTCTTTTATCCAAGATCAGGGACACATACGTTGATCTCTACAGCAAAGAGATCTATTGGAAACAACATTTCTTGAAACAATGGCATAGTGATGGTGCTTTACTAATCACCGCTCTGCTAAAGATAAAGAAGGCAACAGAATATACAAACAAATAGCCGACGACGTTAGTGGAGCTCAAGCACCCTTTCCTAAAAGCTGTTGCGAACTGAAACCGGGCATGTAGACAAGAATCTTTGAAGCACCAGTAGCCGCTCACAGTCTATGAGTAAATTCACGCTCCGCCCTCAGCCCCACAGCACACCTGTCATGCCCCTGTGCAACAAAGCAATAATTGGTGAATTCGATTCTAACCACAAGCAAATTTTGCTCCTAATCCAAATAGTACGCATCTGATAACTTAAAAGTGTGTCGCCCCTTGTCAAAATGCCATGTTTGGCTGAGCAGTGAAGCAAGAATTTGTGCCGAAAATTGCCAAGAAGTTAAATTCTTTGACCGATAACCAGAAAACCAAACACGTAGTTATACAAACAAGTCACATGCCTAAAGTAATTTGATCTGTCTGATGTTTGAGTTAGCTAACTCTGTAGATCTTCATAGGCTTGGTTTACAAGCATATTTGACCGACGTCCTCCGCTTACTCTACACAGATTTAGAAACTTTATTAGTGAATGGATATACATCTGAACCTATAGAAGTAAGTAGGAGCATTCGACAAGGCTGTCCCCTCTCCGCAATTCTCTTTGTAATATGCATAGATTCATTATTGAAACAAACTCAAAAATGCATTCGGATTCAGGGTTTTCCTCTCCCAGGCTTGGGCGAAGTGAAAGATGCGGCACATGCCGATGACATCTCGTTGTTTATTCGGAACATATATAGCCACAGAGCCTTTTTACGAATATCTCACACGTATAGTTAACTGTCGGGAGCACGTCTTAATCCGGGAAAAAGCAAAACATTGTGCTTTGGGATGCACATTGAAGAGTTCTCTGACGGCATCCAAATCGTCCAAGGAGTTAAAGTCTTAGGTGTAACTTTCCTTTCGACTGGTGAGGTAGCCCGCACCACATGCAAAGAAATCCTACACAAGGTGTACCGACGCATTGAAGTTAACAGAACCATTCAACTTCCTTTTAGTTAAAGAGCTTATCTAATTAAATCCAGCATAACAGCGCCACCGCTTTCTGTAGCAAGAATTGCTCGACCACCTCGTCGGGTTTTGCTGAGAGTGGCTACTGCGTGCGGCTCCTTTTTTTAAGGATGGCTACGCCGAAGCTGTCACTAGAGCCTTGGTCCACCTGCCAGTAAAATGGGGAGGGCTCGGTTTACCCAACCTTGATGTAATGTGCCGCATATTGGCTCTCAAAAACACCTAGGCACTCTTAGAGAACACATCGTATTGTGGCAGGCAACTTGTAGTGTATCTGCTAGGAACCTCTAGAAGACTTTTTGGCTTAGCAAATGACACGAGACCAGCTGCTGAGCAGCCACCGGCGCATTACACACATGTTATAAAGTCTTTGCAGCAATGGCGAAATGATTTTCCAGTTGAAGAACTTATGGAAATGCCCCCTACCGACATTAGTGAACTAATAGCATTTAAAAGCCTATCTGAGGAACAACGCCAGAAATGCCAGGCGAAAAGATGTTGGACTCTTAAAACACGTCTCTCCCCTCCGAAGTCCGTGAATTCGGAGGGGAGAGACGTGTTTGTAACTGGCTTAGGAAATGGGAGGCTTTACCAACGTCCGACCGCCTTGCGGCGTTGGGCGTGGCGCCCTCCGCCACATGCCCGCAGTGCGGTCGCGTCAAAACACTGAACCATGTTTTCCATGACAGTATAGTAGCGCGCACCTTTTGGCGCATGGTCACCAGAATTTTCCAAATGAGCATGCAGTGGAAGTCTAGCCACAAGGATAACGTCGTCGTACTCTTAATGGCTATCGGAGCCTACGTCTTATGGAAACGAAGGGAACTAGCCTGCCTGAGGCGACACCCCCAGAGGGCCATGTTTCCCCTATTACATCGGCTAAGAAACATAATGCTTATGCATCCTAATGCAGATCTAGTCATGCTGGGAAAGGAGGCTTTCCTCCGACGCTGTTCTACGCGATTTATTATCGTAAAAAAACAACAGAGTGTCTATTCCTTTCCTCCCCTATTGAAGAGGTGGCCTAGAGCTTGTACCACTGTGACATTACAGTGTGTTTTTTCCTCTTCTTCTTAAAAAACACGTTCTTTTTGTGAAACATTGTTCTTGAGCGCGAGGGCAAACTGTCCTCACAGGTGAATGCTAAAATATCACCCTACACTGTGAATGACCCCCCCCCCTTGTTTGTTCACATAGCCTTACTATTTATTTAAGTTTAATCATCTCGATGTCATGAATGTCCTCTCTCTGTTGTACAATTCGGCATTGTACGTCACTGCATACGCAATAAGTTCTTTTCGCTGTATATAACAGCTTGCATTGCACATATGCATTGTTCACTATTGTCCATTTCTCTATGTGCACATAAGCTGTGTATGATATAACCGGACATAAAATTCTCTTAAACGGTTCTTACGAAAGTGTGAGAGATGTCATGTAATCGGTGCTTCTTTGCGTTGCCACGGGACGGCTGTAAGCTCTCCCATAGTAGAGTAACTAGTACTTTAAACCCTTACACACTTTTAGGGGCGAAGCTCCTCAAAGAGGCACTCGTTCGTAGTAGTCGTTGTCGTAGTCTGTAACCAGTCTTACGTTTTGACCTGACAGGTGGTGCTGGTAGGAGATTTCTTCGGGCGTTGTTGAACAATAAAAAATCCGCAGAGTGTGCGTTAGCTAGAAGCCAAATTCTACTGTCACTCATTCCCCATTGGCAGCCATTGGCATGTACATTGAGCACTATCTGACAAGAAAGGGTTGCTACGTTATACTCGCTGGGCGTAACCTCCTGGGTTTCAGAAAGGTTTAGTGAGCGTTAAGATGCCATGAATACAGTGCATTAGTATATACCATGGACTCCAGGTGGTAAAAGGTGGGAAGAAGATACGAGGCGCAAGCCGTAAGAAAGTAAAAGCCGAGTTCTCCTGTCTCTCATTCCCTATTAGCAGCCACAGGCATGTACATTGAGTACTATATTACAATAAAGGGTTGCTACGTTATACTCGCTGGGTGTGACCTCCTTGGTTTTAGAAAGGTTGAGCGAGCGTTGGGCCGCAGTGCCATAAATACAATGAACTAGTACATACCATGAACTCGAGGTAATTAAAGCTGGGAAGTAGACACGAAGCACAAGCCGTAAGAAAGTGTGCGTGTGCCACCTCTTGTTTAGTCCTTGGAATGTTCGCTGGATGGCGGTGCTTTTCTATATGGGGAATATATGATGAAAAAATGTGAGATGGTGGTACATGGAGTGTTGAATAGATGGACGAACGGACACACATACAGATGCATGGACGGACGCACGGATGACTTCAAGGACGAATGGACGCATGGACGAACGCAGGGGCGGACGCACAAATGGACGTGCGTACACACGAACAGACGAAGGCACGGACGGGCGGATGGACGCACGGACGGTCACACAGACAGATGCATGGACGAATGGAAGCAAGAAAGAATGGACGGACGGACTCTTCGTCCCACTCTCCACCATTCGCTCCGTGGATATGCTGCCATTTTTTTTCTAAACACACTGCCATTAGTAGAGATCTACGGGACGGCTTTCAGCTCTCCCATAGTAGAGTACCAAGTGCTCTTAATCGTTAACCACTTTTCCCCAACACACAGCTTTTCTTTCTCGAGGAGCACGAGTTTCTGCGGCATTGGTCATGCCCTTACGTCAAGTTTGAACACGAAAAGATACAACTGATTTTCGACCGACTTGGTGCTAAGCAGCGCCCGTTGAGTTGTTATATATGATTTCATTTGTTAGAAATCGTGTACCATTACATCTATTGTATCGTTATGCCATGGTATCATGATATCGCATTGAGTTCTTGCGTACATGTATGTCAACATTGTCATGTATATTAGAGCAACTGTCTTCATTGCAACGTAGGGATATTGGTCGTGATACATAGATGTGCCGAAGTGTATGTGCCCTGTTACTGGAATGTAATGAAGCCTTTGTGTTGCACGTACCGTAAATAATTTTTTTTCTAAACAGCCTGGACACCGCTAGGGGGCCACGGAAAGCAGATGCGTTTCGCGTCGGCTCCGTAACTTTCCTATATTTTGGTGGTTTGTCTAACTCATCGTAGAAACCATTCTCGCCATCGATCAGCGGAAGTTTCAAGGACTCTTCTATCAGCAAGTTTGCCAGGTGGGCCCACTTTTTGACCGCTTATCGAAGCCTTTTCCTCCACTACGCTGGCACGAACGGCAAGTCCAGCGTCTCTACGTAATGTGCCATAGCCCGGCCGCTGCGGTGGTAGGGCTAGCGAGCCTGAAGTGTCGCCGGACCTCCTCGGAGCTCCAGATGTTCGACGAAAACGCACCAGGCCTTTCCAAGAAATAAGTGGATGTCGTCGTGGTAGATGGAGAAGAGATTCGGCCGGAAGATTTCGGTGAGGGAGCAGGATGGTGCAGCGTCCGGAAAACAAAACAGGCCGATGGCGCGTCCAAGTCCACGCAAAAGCAGTAGGCAAAGACGCAGCAAGCGACGGCTGCCGCATCGACTAATAGCCCCAGCTGCGGCTATGGCTGCGTATTACAAGAAAAGGTGTGCCCGTCAATTGCGGCACCTCGCTAAGCCGAATCGAATGCCAGAGCTATCACCCGATGATTTCAAGATCATCGTACGCTCTAGAGATGGCTTCAACGGGGTCGAATATAGAATGGATCGCCTTTCGTGCTGCCTACGTAACACGGCGGGTATTGGCAAAGAAGCTAGAGAAGATAGCATCTGCCTCAATGTGATGCAAAACGTCATTGTACTCAGCACACCGTCAGCAGACAGAGCCACACGTTATGGAGCCATCAGCAAGCTTTGCATCGGTGGCAAAGAGTTCGCTGCTAATGCTCTTCAAGCCGCCCCGGAAAACACTTCAAAAGGCCTGATTAGGAACATTTCCAAGAATGAGAGCCCGGCGGACATTGTTAATAACTTAGTGACGCAGTGCAACCCCGGAGTGCTGCACGCTAAGCGCATGGGCACCACGGACAACATAATTATATTGTTTGACGGCTTCCACGTACGCAGACACGTTTACTAGGGACCTATGCTTGTCAGATGCTCCCAGTACAGGAAGCACATGGACGTGTACTATGAGTGTGGCAGGCTGGGACATCACTCTGACGTGTGCCCCAACCCGCAGGACAACATATGCCGGGTCTGTGGCAGCAACAACCCGCCGTATGACCATTGATGTGAGCCGCGGTGTCAACTGTGCGGCAAAGGCCACCTCACAGGAGACCGCAGCTGCAAAGCGAGATACAAGACTCCGTACATAGTCAAGTGTCGCCAACTAGAGCGAAGACGACGAGAAGACGAGGAAGCGGCTGAAGTGTACGGCAGCACATGCAACAGCAGCATCGGCACAGGAGGCAATGTGGGTCACTACGGTCATTATCCATCGTTTGACAATAATTCATGCAACGCCAGCCCAACAAAACGTTCGACTAGCCGAGACGCGAGAGGCGGCAGGGGGAACGCTGGTCCCGTTCTCGCAGCCACACACCGACGCCGAGAAGCACGTCAAAGACGCGTGGTGGTGCCGATCCAGGCACCGCAGCCTTTAACCAAGGCACACAAAGTCTGCAGCACCGGACGCGGCGGCAGCCGCAACAAACAAGGGCACTAGAGCACTGGGCAACAGGTGAGATGGGCGGATGTCGCCGCTTTTCCCGCCGGTGGCGTCGCTTCCGCGGGTCGTTCTCTTGGTCCCGCCGTCGGTGGCGGTGGCGGGAGCGAGCTCGAGCAAGCAATAGAGCGAGCGCTAGAACAATACCTAGGACTGTTACAATCGATAATTTCTGAGCTTAAACGCGAAAACGCTATCCTCAAAGCGGAAAATTTCATGTTAAAACGCGAGGCTCCACAATCGCAACCTTGGCAGCAACAAGTGACGCCGCTGCCACCTTAGTCGCTTAGGTCCTCAACTTCAACGCGACCCGAGGCGGCGGAGATGGACACGAACGATGATAGCGGTTCGAGGAAAGAGGCAGACCGCCGAGACGACCGCCCATATATCGCAAAAAGAATTGCACTAGATCCTGCGAGACCCGTAACCCTCCGGCAAAGTGAACGTTATGAGCAACTACAAAAACGCATCGATATTATAGAAAACAGCCTCGATGAGCGTTTTTCAAACCATGTGGCGCAGATGAATGACATGTTAAACAGTGCGATAACTAAACTGTCTGAGTAAATGGCTCAAATGCTCACCGCGCATAAAAAACATAGGAGCCTGACTGCCGCTAGCTGGGGACAGACCGATTAGAACGATAAACAAGCCGTACGCTAGACAGCAACCGAGTCAACAACAGCAAAACACGCTGACTGACGCAGAGGCACCAATTCAGCCGAACCCAAGTTGCCTTGACGGCGATGGGTTAAATAAATGTGACTGTCACCATGGCTAGACACGCACATAAACGCACTAACACTATCCAACAACAGTATAAGATCTGGCAGTGGAACTGCCGGGGTTATAGGAGGAAGCGGGGCAACCTAGAGCAATATATTCGCGGCCGCTCAACGAAACCTGATGTTATCATTTTACAGGAGACAAACTATTTGGCAAAACTTGCTGGTTACAAAGCCATAAACGCGGCAGCGACTGACAGCAGTCAGAGAAAACAACGGGTGACATCCCGCACGGCACATCACGGTTCGCCGAAGGTGGCCGTGGGACGCCGGCGGCGGGGAGTTCCGCTTACGTCGTCGGTGCGCCTGCGGTCGCCACCATCGCACTCGCCGCCTCCTGCACCGCTCGTCACCGTGCTTGTTAGACGTAACGTCACAGTGGCGCAGCGTGAAGTTGAGTGTGTAAATATACCACATGTTTTCGTAGAATCAATTCATAGGCTTGGGCAAGGACTGTTTGTCCTTAACGTATACAGTAAACCCACATTGCAGCACCGATTTTGGGAGCTGCTCCGGATGGCTAGCATGGCCGCCAACGGGGAATTTCTGCTAGTCGCGGGTGATTTCAATGCACCGCACGGGGCCTGGGGATACATGCGTGAAACGCCTAAAGGCAAACACCTTTGGGAAGAGTCGCAAGACCTACGGCTTGAACTCGTCGCGAACCCCGCCGATCCAACACGCAGGGGCAATAGCGTGAGTGCAGACACGCTGCCAGACCTTGCGCTCGCATCGAATGTAACCGCAGCGTCTTGGCAAAACATGCAAGAGGACTTGGGAAGTGACCACTCGCTTATAGAGATTATAATTGACACGGGCCCGAGCGATCGTGGAGCGTGCTCAAAAGGCAACGGCCGTAAACTGAAACTAGTAAAGTGGGACGCGTTCCAGAAGAAACGAAAAGAAGGAGGGTGCGGTGACGAGCCGATCACGAATATAGACGAATGGACTGCGACGCTCAACAGGGACGTAGATGCAGCAACGTGTGACATTCCGCCCGAGGCAAGCTTGAAGTAATCGACAGCCGGCTGCTACATATGTGGGAAGCAAAGCAAGCCCTACTTAAAAGGTGGAAACGCCAAAGGCACAACCGGGCATCGCGAAAACACATGGCACAGTTAGACAGACAGATTGAGGAACACGCGTTCAAAGTAGGTATGGCACAGTGGAAAGACATGTGTAATAGCTTGGAGAAGCAGATGCGTGGGGCGGGTGCTTAGCGTCTCTTTCAGCATCTGTTGGTTCTGGAGGAGACTCGGGTCGCCCAAGGCTATAAAACTCAGAGACTTGTTAAAGATTATGAAGGTGTGAATATCCTTGCCGCAATGCGAGACCGTTACTTTAAGACGGAAGACAGCACCCAACACCCTGATTACGATGGAGTCGCTAATGATAAATTAGACGCAGACTTTACCGAGGCAGAAATGCGGGCAGTCCTTTTCAAACTTAACTCCAAGTTGGTGCCAGGACCAGACAGGGTTACCAACAAGGCTTTCCGAAACTTAGATAATGAGTCAATCTCCCAATTGGTAACTTACGTCAATGAGTGCTGGAGAGACGGCTCCCTTCCCGAAGCGTGGAAAAGAGCTCGAGTTGTCATGATACCTAAACCAGGCAAGCAAATTGCGCTCGATAATCTGAGGCCAATTTCGCTTACGTCCTGTGTAGGAAAAGCCATGGAGCACGCAGTTCTCATTAGGGTAACCGACTTTTTCGAAGACCATGACGCATTCCCGCACACCATTCTGGGATTCCGCCGCAATCTCTACGCACAGGATGCCCTACTTCAGCTAAACACCACATTGTTGACGACACTACGAGCTCCACCAAGGCGATTCTTGGCCTGGAAATTAAAAAGGCATTTGATACCGTCAAACACCAATCGATACTGAAACAAGTTGAGGCATTAGGTCTAGGTAGAAAATGCACAATTACATGCGTGATTTTCTTGCAAGCAAGCGCGCAAGTCGTGATCGCCGACCAAGAGTCAAGATTTTGAAATGGGCTTGAGGGGCACGCCACAAGGCTCCGTAATATCACCATTACTTTTTAATTTAGTTCTATTGGGGCTACCAGAGAAATTAATGGAAATACCCGGACTGTATCACAGTATCTACGCGGACGACATCACCCTCTGGGTTCCCGGAGGAGGTTGTGACGGTCACGTCGAGAAAACGCTACAGGCGGGAGTAGACAAAGTTCAGGAGTGCTTGCAAGGAACGGGCCTCGAGTGCTCAGCAACCAAGTCCGAAATTTTAATTTACAATCCCACAAGCAGAGGCCACAAAACCCCACGTGGGGAGGAAAGGAAATTCTTCAAAATACGTGTTCTGTTCACAGACGGCAATCCCATACCACACGTAGACAAAATTCGAATTCTTGGTTCACACATACAGGCAAATGGCCATAATGGTGAGACTGTGCGCTGACTCCGTCGTTCAGTAGACCACGCGATCAGACTTTTGCGTCGTCTCACGAATAGAGGTAACGGTCTGCGCGAACACTGCGTGATCCGTCTCGTGCAGGCCTACGCGATAAGCCGAATAACATACGTTGCCCCTTACCTCAAGTGGATAGGCTCAGAAAAAAACAAAATCAACTGCATGATACGAAAGGCTTTTAAGAGAGCTATCGGCCTTCCGATCAACGCGAGTACTGAAAGATTTCTAGAGCTCGGACTTCACAACTCACTCGACGAGTTAATTGAGGCCCATGACGTTGCGCAATACGAACGCTTAACCAAATCAAAGACGGGTCGACACATCCTCTAGTCGCTCGGCATCAGATATCACGCTCAGCAAGGAGAAAAGGTGGAGGTCGCTACCTCAGTCCGCGACCGCTTGATCGTTCCACCGGTTCCTAGGAATATGCATCTGACGCACCACATCTGAAGGCGTAACGAGCGTGCTAGACAGCTTCAGAAGAAGTTTGGTAACAGTACGGACGTCGTATACGCAGACGCCGTGAGATATGGAGAACGGAGAAGAACCAACGCAACTGTGGTCGTTGACCATCAGGGCAAATGCCTCGTGAGTGCCATGGTGACGACGGGACACACGGAGGTGGCCGAAGAAGCAGCGATAGCCTTAGGACTCGCCGCAGCGCTGCATGCAGAGGTTGTGATAAGCAATTCGCAATCGGCAGTCCGCAGTTTCGCGCGCGGCCGTGTCTCGCGGGAAGCGGCGCGCATCCTTCAAATGTGTGGAGATGGTGACTCGACGTCGCGCTCACAACCCCTAATTCCCAAGGTTTTCTTTCTATAGACCCCGGCACACACCAGCGTTCCGCTCGCTGAGAATGAGGCAGCCCACGCCGTGGCTTGAGGTCTCAATCCCCGACCCACGGCTCACTATGAGGCTGCCGCCTCTGACTCCAAGAGCGGGGCGATGCATCTGCTGGATCAAGGAACTTTGATAGGCACGCAGCAACAAGATTCAGAATGGTCATGGGGTGATCGACTTGCAACGTTCCGTGACATCACCCAACACCACATGCTCGAAAGGCGTAGGTTCCCGCCACCGCACGAGAAATCTAACAGGCGAGATGCCGTAAGCTTTCGCTTATTTCAAACCCATTGCTACCCTAGCCCGGTCGTTCTACGCCACCTCTACCCGAATATATATCCCACCGATATATGTAAAGCATGCGAGCACAGTGCAACGCTAAGCCACATGCTCGAGGTATGTGCTGGCGACGACAGTCGTGAAAACGCCACCAATCGCGATGCGCCTATAGCGGCCGTCAATACCAAATCACAGGAAGCCTCGAGCTCACTTGTTCCTGCCGCCGCCCCGGCTGCGGGAATCGCGGAGGACCTTCTTCGTCGGCGACGCTGCCACTGGGAGGCGGTCCTCCAAAGCCCAGAGCTGAACGACCAACTCTGGGCCGTCCTGCAGGCTGAGGATGCCACCCGTGTCCAGGGACTACGAGCTGCCACCTAAAGTGAGCGAGACCAAATTGCCGGCCCATTGTGTCCAATAATGTCTTTTCTCTCTCTCTCTCTAAACAGCCTCGCGAATGTAAGGCCAGAGGGACGGCTTATTGCTCTCCCATAATATAGAGTACCAAATACTCTGAATCGTTAAATACTTATTCTAAACACAATTTTTGCGAGTAGCTGTAACACTTAACCTTGAGCAGACGAGACACGGTTTTGACCTAGTTGTGACGAGCTAAGCAGCACGCATCAGGGCGTCCTTAAGCTGGTGGGTGCCCATCATGGCAATTCAGCCACCAAAGAAGGCATTAGCCTTCGATGTCGTCGTCCCTGAGGGGGCAAGTCCTGAGGACGTCGTTGACGCGACGTCTTCAATAGTAAGAATCGAAGAAGTATACTGTGTACAGCACTTCGGAGGCCGGAGTTATCAAGTTACTGTGAACAGCGAAGCCACCCTGGCTAAAATTGTGGACGCGTCATACCTCACCATCTGTGGAAAGCACGTCACCATCGTACATCTGGGACCCCAAGTCACCCAGGTAACTGTCCTGTTCCTGCCATGCTGCGTCCTCTGTGAAGTCCTCGCACAAGCACTGTCCCCGTACGGAAAGGTGTCGCATATCACCAGAGGACTCATGGAATCGCGCCCAATCCTGACCACTGGGACGTGATACGTCCGCCTGGAAAGGAAGGCATCGTCACCTGTACCCAACCACCTCAAAGTCACTGGCCACCATCTGACCTGCGACTACAAAGGAATACAACGGGTGTGCCGTCGATGTAGTGATAGTGGTGACTTTCGTATAAACTGCACCGCTCCCTTTTGAGGTCGGTGTGGAGTGTATGGCCATGACGGGAGCGGCCCGCATGTCACTGCCACTAGTACAATGAAACAGTCATACTGAGAGGCGGCATTCACGGATTTCCCTCCACTTCAGCCAGAAACCCCATCTAAGAACACGTGCTACAAATTCGTCAACGTGAGTCGCGGTAATCGACCACGACCAGGGTGCACCAATAGTGACGCTGGCCGAGACACCCGCTGCGTCCCCAACGATTCAGGACCTGGTACTTTCTGCAGGTTCTGAAAACTCAAATTCCCCGCGTTCGGTGGCCATTTCTCAAGAACCACAGGCCGAGCCCTTTTCAGAAAAGGCGCCACGCGAGGAAGGCGTCTCAGATGCAAATGTTACAGCTGACGCTCCTCGCGTGGCTGCTCAGTCAACCACAAGTTTAGATGTATTTGAGGAGACTACATCCCAAGATGACAACGCCTGCATGTACAAGGACTAAAACAGCATCACGAGTGAGGCGCCCTTACAAATTGACGAAGACATCAGCTGCAGCGTCATAAGCTAAGACAGAGTCGACGCTTTTGTATACCTTCTTCGCTCATGAACCTGGGCACCAAGCGTCACCGGTATCTATTTTAGCATTGAATGACATACATAAGAGGGTACATGGTAGCAATTATGCCTATACTTGACATCGACCAGCGTTGAGCAGCAGAATTAATCGCGTGTACACATCACCCGGTCTCATTCACAACACTGGGGGGGGGGAGGAGGGTGTCATTGCCACCGACACTAGCGTACATTAGCGACCACCGTCCGGTTTGCTCTCTCCGCCTGCCAGTGAGGACGCCAATGGTTCACAGACCATGGCGTCTCAATTTCCACGTCCTCCAGGACTCTCAGTCTAGGGGAAAAAATATCCCGGGCGCCACGCCATAAAGAGCCTCTTAGCATCTCACGTTGTCGTCAGCGTCTCACGGCGTCCCTGGGCTGGCGGACGGCCGTCATGGCAAGCCAGCCCCCGAAGAAGGCGTTAGCCATCGACGTAGTTGTCCCCGAGTGGACTAGTCCCGAAGACGTCGTTGACGCGACGTCTTCAATAGTAGGAATCGAAGAAGTATACTGCGTTCAGCACTTTGGAGGCCGGAACTACCAAGTTACTGTCAACAGTGAGGCCGCACTGGCCCAAATCGTGGTCGCGTCGCACCTTATCATCCGAGGAGAGCGCGTCGCCATCGTACCCCTGGGACCCCAAGTCACCCAAGTGACCGTCCTGTTCCTGCCGTGCCGCGTACCCAGCGAAGTCCTCGCACAAGCACTCTCTCCCTACGGGAAGGTGCTGCACATCACCAGAGGACTCATGGGATCGCGCCCAACCGTGACCACTGGGACGCGATACGTCCGCATGGAAATGAAGGCTTCGTCACCGGTGCCCAACTACCTGAAGGTCGCGGGCCATCGAGTAACCTGTGACTATAAAGGCATCCAGCGAGTGTGCCGTCGATGTGGAGACAGTGGGCACTTCCACATGAACTGCACAGCTCCGTTCTGAGGAAGGTGCGGCGTTTATGACCACGGCGGGAAAGGCTGCTCGCTGCTGTGTCGCCGTTGTGGGGACCCGCATGCCACCGTGGCCTGCACCATCAGGCCATCGTATTCCGAGGCGGCATCCAAGGATTTCCCTCCACTTCAACCAGGAACGCCATCTAAGAACAAGTGCGACGATTCGTCAACGCGAGCCGTGGTAACCGACCACGACCAAGGTGTGCCAATCGCGACGCTGCACCAGACGCCCACTGCGTCCCCAACGATTCCGGGCCTGGTACTCCCTCCAGGTACTGAAAACTTAAGTTCCCCGCGTCCCGTGGCCATTTCTGAGAAATCGCAGGCCAAGCCCTCGTCAACCGAAGCTTCTCGTGAGGATGGCGTCTCGGATGGGAATATTGCATCTGAGGCTCCTCGCGTTGCTGCTCTGTCGACAACAAGTTCAGGTGTCATCGAGGAGTCTACATCTCAAGACGACGACGCCTGCATTAACGAGGAATCCAACAGCACCGCGAGTGAGGCGCCCCTACAAATTGACGAAGACACCAGCCCCAGTGACTTGAGCCAGGACAGTGGAGACGTCTTTGTACCATCCTCGCTCAAAAACCCGGACACCAAATGCCACTAGATAACTACTTGTGACTTAGAAGCCCCCACCAAAGACAGAAGTCCCCTGAGGACTTCGACGCGATCTCGGAGGCCCCGAGCCTCCGGTGGATCGCCTGGCCGGAAAAAATGACTCAGCCACTTGCGGGGATTTGGCTCCCGCACCTGATAAAGGTACCCCTGCATTTGCGTGATTCTATACTACGTTTTCATTTTCCCTATGGCTCTTACTCTAAAAGAGATTACTTTTAACGTTCAAGGTTTCCGAAATCCACAAAAACAGGCTGAGGTATTGGCTTTTGCACGTTCAGTGCACTGTGATTTGCTGTTCCTGCAAGAAACAAATTTTTTCAAGCTTTCTGATGTACTCGCTTTCAAGCGCGCGTTCAATTATGATTGTTTCTTTTTGTACGCCAGCACGCATTCGACTGGCGTCGGAGTCGTTATTTTTAACCGAGGTCTTTTACGTGACCATCATGTTTCCTTCGATGCCTTTGGACGTGTGCTGGTGTTCAACTGCACCTTTTTTTCGTTAAGAATAAGATTTGTTGCCGTGTATGCCCCAGCGGCACGCGAGAACTCAAACGCGTTCTTACAATCTCTTGATGCGTTTCTTTTAAATTCCCGACATGTGGTACTTTTAGGGGATTTCAATTGTGTCTTAGACTCACACGTAGACGTTCGAGGCCCGGGTCGCGGCCGGTCAAACTGGAATGCCAGAGAACTCGAACGTCTAGTGCAGCAATTGACATTGAGTGACATTCATCAAAGTGTGCATGGCAGTAATTATGCCTATACTTGGCGTCGAGCAGCGTCGAGCAGCCGAATTGATCGCGTGTATGCATCCCCCAGTCTCATTACCTACGTTCACGACACCGGGGTAATGTCATTGCCACCGACACCAGTATACATTAGCGACCATCGGCCGGTTTTGTTCTCTCTCCGCCTGCCAGCGGGGACGCCAACGGTTCACAGACCATGGCGTCTCGATTGCCGCGTCCTCCAGGACTCTCAGGCTACAGAGAAATTATCCCGAGCGTTACGCGCATCGCTCATTGGGGCCGATGTAGCTGATTGGGATCGCCTCAAAGAACAATGGCGTCATCATTGCAGTGCGTCGGGCAGAGGACTTTGCACCCGTATGTCGAAAGATGCGTCATTGTTAATCCAGAAGATACGCATTGCCAATCGAGATCCCAGTCCTTCCACTGTAATGTTGGCATGGCAAGAGGAGCTCGTTGAAGGGTACCAGCGTATTATGCGCGCTTCTTCACTCTCGGCTGCAGCTTGGCGCTGTAGACGTGCACCCTGTGCGCACCCTGAGGTGCTAAGGTATGCACGTAGAGCTCTGCTTTGTCCACCAGACTCGCCTGCCCACTCGCTGAACTCTATCACCCCAGCTGCTGCGGGTACGCGCGACTTTCAGGAATTCACTCAACACTTTGAGTCAATAGCTAAATCTGGTGGTAATGTCTGTTACCCAGGATCCATTTTTTCGCATCCTCTGCTAACAGATTTACCTCATGATTCCAACATGTCAAATGACGTCCTCCTATCACCGCCATCCGATGACGAAATCAAAGGCGCATTAGACGCAATGAAAAAGGGATCGGCCCCAGGGCCTGACGGACTCCCTGCAGAGTTTTATGTACAGTTCTGGCCTATCATTGGTCCAACTATGTCACGCGTCATTCGCAAGTGTTTCCAAGATATTACACTTCCAGCTTCTTTCCACAAAGGCCGTATAACACTAGTTCCCTAGAAACACCCAATGTCCACGCGACCAGAAGATTGGTGCCCTATTACCCTGCTCAATGTAGATTACAAGCTCTTGGCTAACATTTTAGTGCGCCGAATCAGTCCATTTCTTGCATCATTAATCGCTCCCCACCAGGTCTGTTCTGTTCCGGGCCGAGAAATACACACCCATACGTGGTTAACGTGTGACATCATTCAATACACCATTAGCCGATGTGCGCAAGGACTGTTGGTTTCATTAGATCAAGAGAAAGCTTTTGATTTCATAGAACATGGCTACATACTAAATGTTTTACATGAATACGGATTCCCGGATGAGTTCATTGACCTTATCAACGTGATGTACACTAACTTAGAAAGTACCCTTTACTTAGATTCCCGTGAGAGTCACGCAATTAGGGTCACGCGTGGGGTCCGTCAAGGGTGTCCCCTCTCCCCAGTGTTATTTATCCTTGCATTAGAGCCCTTCTTAAGGACCATTGAACATCACCCGCAGATTCCTGGCTTACCTCTACCCGGTAACACTCAAGTAAAGGTCGCTGCATATGCAGATGATATCACTATATATGTACATAATGAACAGTTGCTGCAGCATGCTCTTGATACATTCCATGATTTCGGTATTATCACCGGTGCAAAGTTAAACTTTTCTAAAAGCCAGTATTTTTTCATTGGCAACCCCAGTGGTCGTATCAACATCACGTCGCCTTTACATTGGTCTCCTGAGATTTCAATACTCGGAGTTACTTTCACTGTATTTGGTATACAGGATAGTATCTGGTCATCCGTTGTACAAACTCTTCTAAATGATATCAAAGCAGCCAGGCACTTCGAATTCCCCCTCTTGGAACGCCGATACTTAACTCAAACGGTGTACCTAGGAAACTTTTGGTACCTTTGCCATTCTGTTAAACCACCGCTCCACGTCTGCACGAAAGTGCAAAGCTGCATCAGTTCATTTTTTTTGGTCTGGTGGCACAGAATTGTTATCGCGTCCAGCGTTTGCTCAACCGCGAGATCAAGGCGGTTTTGCATTCCCTGACGTTTCCGTCGCGGCTTCTACATTGTGCCTCCGCACTCTATTGCGAATACTAAGCAATGATGACATGCCCGCTCAGACACTGGCTCGCTACCATCTTGGGCCATCACTACGTGTATTCTTGCCAGATAGCCAAACAAACAAAGGTCCCCAATCAACTGAATTACCACCTTTGTATTGAGCCCTTCTGGCATTTCACCGACGGTTGAAAGCTACGTGCCCAGAGATAGAGGTGGCCGATTCTAAAATGTTGGACACAATGGCCGTCCTTCTACGGCCCTTGGTGCCCCAGCATCGTCAATCTGTATTGAACCGCGCTTGGAAACCAATAACTGCCGCAGTGTTACCAGGGCATCTTAGAGACTTTGTCTGGAGGCTGGGCTGGGGCTTGCTCCCCACGCGAGATCGGTTGCAGCGATGGCAGGTAGTTCGCACTTCCACTTGCCCCAACTGCGTCATGGTAGAGACCAATCGACATGCGACGTTTGAATGTGTGGTTTCCCGCCTTTTTTGGCGTGCGGTTAATGCTGGTTTTCGGGGACAGAGTGTGCGAACTTTCGTGTCCAACGGCCGATTTCCGCGTAGCCGCTTCTCCGCTCTCTTAATAGTTGCGGGGCTGTTCAGCCTTTGGAGAAACCGATGTGAGGCCGTAGCTGCCAATTGCCGCCGGCGTGCTTTGTGGCCGATACTGGGGAGAATGACACGAGAGATCCTCGCGTTCCTCTCCGAAGAGCTTTTCTTTCTCGGGGAGCAAGAGTTTCTGCGGCATTGGTCGTGCCCTTTCGTCAAGGTGGAACACGAAAGGATACAACTCATTTTTCGACCGACTTGGTGCTAAGCAGCGCCCGTTGAGTTGTTATATATGATTTCATTTGTTACAAATTGTGTTTCATTTGGATTTATTGTATCGTTATACCCCTGTATCGTGATATCACATTGAATTTTTGTGTACATGTATGCCAACATAATCATGTATATTAGAGCAAATGTCTTCACTGTAACGTAGTGATGTTAGTCGTGAAATATAGATGTGCCGAAGTGTATGTGCCCTGTTACTGGAATGGTATGAAGCCTTTGTGTTCTGTACATGCTGTAAATAAACTTTTTCTGAACCAGGCTTCTTATAAGCATGCAGTGGAAATCTAGCCGAAGCGATAACTTCGTCATACTCTTAATGGCTATCAGAGCCTACGTCTTTTGAAAACGAAGGGGACTGGCGTGCCTGAGGGGACGCACCCAGAGAGCCATGTTTCCCCTACTACATCGGCTAAGAAACATAATACTTATGCATCTTAATGCAGAACTAGTCATGCTGGGAGAGGAGGCTTTCCTCCGACGCTGGTCTACACGATTTATTATTGTTAAAAACAACAGAGTGTCCATATCTTTCCTCCCCTATTGAGGTGGTAGGCTAGATCTTGTACCACTGTGACATTACAGTGTGTGTTTTCCTTTTCTTCCTTATAAAGATGTCCTTTTTGTGAAATATTGTTCTTGAGCGTGAGAGCAAAGTGTCCCCACATGTGAATGCTAAACATCACCCTACATTGCAAATGACCCTGCCTTGTTTGTTCACATAGACTTACTATTATTTTAAGTTTATTCATCTCGATGTCATAAATGTCCTGTCTCTCTTGTACAATTTTGCAATGTACGTCACTGCATACACTATAAGTTCTTTCGCTGTATATAACAGCTTGCATTGTACATACGCATTGTTGACCATTGTCCATTTTTATTTGTGCACATAAGCTGTGTATGATATATCCGGAAATAAAATCCTTTTAAACGAGGGTTCTTGGTTTCCAAGCACATTTATACGACGTCCTCCGCTTACTCTACACAGATTTGGAACCGTCATTAGTGAATGGATATACATCTGAACCTATTGAAGTAAGTAGGAGCATTTTACAAGGCTGTACCTTCTCCACAATTCTCTTTGTATTATGCATAGACCCAATATTGAAACAAATTCAAAAATGCACTTTGATACAGGGTTTTTCTCTCCGAGGCTTGGGCGAAGTGAAAGATGCGGCATATGCTGATGACATATCGTTGATTATTCAGAACGTAGATAGCTACAGAGCCTTTTTGCGAATATTTCACACGTATAGTTACTTGTCGGGAGCACGTCTTAGTTCGGGAAAAAGCAAGGCCTTGTGCTTCGGGATGCTCATTGAAGAGTTCCCTGACGGCGTCCAAATCGTCCAAGGAGTTAAAGTCTTAGGTGTAACTTTCCTTTCGACTGGTGAGGTGGCCCGCACCACATGGAAAGAAATCCAACACAAAGTGGACAGACGCACAGAAGTCGCCAGAACCTTTCAACTACCTTTTACGGAAAGAGCTTATCTAATTAAATCCAGCATAACAGCACCACCGCTTTATGTAGCCAGAATTGCTCGACCACCTCGTCGGGTGGCGCTGAGAGTGGCTACTGCGTGCGGCTCCTTTTTAAAGGACGGTCATGCCGGAGCTGTCGCTAGAGCTTTGGTCCGCCTGCCAGTAAAATGGGGAGGGCTCAGTGTACCCAACGTTGATGTAATGTGCCGCATGTTGGCTCTCAAAAACACCTGGGCGCTCTTAGAGAACTCATCGTATCGAGGCAGGCAACTTGTAGTGTATTTGCTAGGAACCCGCAGAAGACTTTTTGGTTTAGCAAACGACACGGGACCAGCTGCTGAGCAGCCACCTGCGTATTACAAACATGTTATAAGATCTTTGCAACAATGGCGAAATGATTTTCCTGTTGAAGAAATTAATGAAATGTCCCCTGCCGACATGAGTGAACTAATAGCATTTAAAAGCCTATCTGAGGAACAACGCCAGAAATGCCGGGTGAAAAGACATTGGACTCTTACAAACGCGTCTCTCCCCTCCGAAGTCCATGACTTAAACTGGCTTAGGTAAAGGGAGGCTTTACCAACGGCCGACCGCCTTGCGGCGTGGGGCGTGGCGCCCTCCGCCACATGCCCGCAGTGCGGTCGCGTCAAAACACTGAACCATGTCTTCCATGACAGTATAGTAGCGCGCACCTTTTGGCGCATGGTCACCAGAATGTTCCAAATGAGCATGCAGTGAAAGTCTAGCCACAAGGATAACGTCGTCGTACTCCTGATGGCTATCGGAGCCTACGTCTTATGGAAACCGAGGGGACTGGCCGGCCTGAGGGGACGCACCCAGAGAGCCATGTTTCCCCTACTACATCGGCTAAGGAACATAATGCATATGCATCCTAATTCAGAACTAGTCATGCTGGGAGAGGAGGCTTTCCTCTGACGCTGGTCTACGCGATTTATTATCGTAAAAAACAACAGTGTTCATGCCTTCTCTCCCCTATTGAGGAGGTAGGCTAGAGCTGTTACCACTGTGACATTACAGTGTGTATTTTCCTTTTCTTCCTTAAAAACATGTCCTTTTGGTGAAATATTGGTATTGAGCGCGAGAGCAAACTGTCCCTACAGGTCAATGCTAAAATATCACCCTATACTGTGAATGACCCCCCATCCTTGTTTGTTCACATAGCCTTACTATTTATTTAAGTTTAATCATCTCGATGTCATGAATGTCCTCTGTCTTTTGTACAATTTTGCATTGTACGTCACCTCATACGCAATAAGTTCTTTTCGCTGTATACAACAGCTTGAATTGCACATATGCATTGTTCACCATTGTCTATTTCTCTGTGTGCACATAACCTGTGTATGATATAACCGGAAATAAAATTATCTTGAACTGGTTCTTACGAAAGTGTGACAGAGGTCATGTAATCGGTTCCTCTTTGCGTAGCCACGGGACGGCTGTAAGTTCTCCCATAGTAGAGTAACTAGTACTCTAAACCCTTACACACATTTAGGGGCGAATGTCTTCAAAGAGGCACTCGTTCGTAGTAGTCGTTGTAGTAGTGTGTAACCAGTCTTACGTTTTGACCTGTTAGGTGGTGCTGGTAGGAGATTTCTTCTGTGTGTTGTTGAACAATACGAAATCCGCAGAGTGTGCGTTAGCTAGATGCCGAATTCTCCTGTCACTTATTCGCCATTGGCAGCCATTGGCATGTACATTGAGCACTATCTGACAAGAAAGGGTTGCTACGTTATATTCGCTGGGCGTAACCTCCTGGGTTTCAGAAAAGTTTAGTGAGCGTTGAGATGCCATGCATACAGTGAACTAGTATATACCACGAACTCAAGGTGGTCAAAGGTGGGAAGTAGATACGAAGCGCAAGCCGTAAAAAAGTAAAAGCCGAATTCTCCTGTCTCTCATTCCCCATTGGCAGCCATTTTCATGTACATAGAGCACTATCTGACAAGAAAGGGTTGCTACGTTATACTCGCTGGGCGTAACCTCGTGGGTTTCAGAAAGGTTTAGCGAGCGTTGAAGCGCCATTAATACAGTGAACTAGTATATACCACGAACTCCAGGTGGTCAAATGTGGGAAGTAGATACGAAGCGCAAGCCGTAAGAAAGTAAAACCCGAATTCTGTCTCTCATTCCCCATTAGCAGCCACTGCCATGTACATTGAGCACTATATGGCAATAAAGGGTTGCTACGTTATACTCCCTGGGTGTAACTTCCTTGGTTTTAGAAAGGTTTAGTGAGCGTTGGGCTGCAGTGCCATAAGTACTGTGAACTAGTACATACCATAAATTCGAGGTAGGTAAAGGTGGGAAGTACACATGAAGCGCAAGCCGTAAGAAAGTGTGCGTGTGCCACCTCTTGTTTGGTCCTTGGAATGTCCGCTGGATGGCGGTGCTTCTATATGAAGAATACATGATGAAAAGATGTGAGATGGTGGTACTTGGAGTGTCGAATAGATGGACGAACGGACTCACAGACAGATGCATGGACGGACGCACGGATGGCTTCAAGGACGGATCGACGCATGGACGAACGCAGGGACGGACGCACGAAAAGACGCAGGCACGGACGGGCGGATGGACGCACGGACTGTCACACAGACGGATGCATGGACGAATGGAAGCAAAAAAGAATGGACGGACGGACTCTTCGTCCCACTCTCCACGATTCGCTCCGTGGATATGCTGCCATTTTTTTTTTTCTAAACACACAGCCATTAGTAGAGGTCTACGGGATGGCTTTCAGCTCTCCCTTAGTAGAGTACCAAGTGCTCTTAATCGTTAACCACTTTTTCCCAACACACAGCTTTTCTTTCACGGGGAGCACGAGTTTCTGCGGCATTGGTTGTGCCCTTTCGTCAAGTTTGAACACGGAAAGATACAACTCATGTTCGACCGACTTGGTGCTAAGCAGCGCCCGTTGAGTTGTTATATATGATTTCATTTGTTACAAATCGTGTATCATTGCATCTATTCTATCGTTGTGCCATGGTATTACGATATCGCATTGAGTTCTTGCGTACATGTATGTCAACATTGTGATGTATATTAGAGCAACTGTCTTCATTGCAACGTAGGGATATTGGTCATGATACATAGATGTGCCGAAGTGTATGTGCCCTGTTACTGGAATGTTATGAAGCCTTTGTGTGGCACGTACCACAAATATTTTTTTTCTAAACAGCCTCACGAATGTTAGGCTAGAGGGACGGCTTATTCCTCTCCTATAGTATAGAGTACCAAATACTCTGAATCGTTAAATACTTATTTTAAACACATTTTTCGCAAATAGCTGTAACACTCTACCTTTAGCAGACGAGAGAAAGTTTCGACCTAGCTGTGACGAGCTAAGCAGCACGCATCAAGGCGTCCTTAAGCTAGTGGGCGCCCATCATGGCAATTCAGCCACTGAACAAGGCATTAGCCTTCGATATCGTCGTCCCTGAGAAGCAAGTTCTGAGGACGTCGTTGACTCGACGTCTTCAATAGTAGGAATCGAAGAAGTATACTGTGCACAGCACTTCGAAGGCAGGAGTTTTCAAGTTACCGTGAACAGGGAAGCCACCCTGGCTCAAATCGTTGACGCGTCATACCTCACCATTTGTAGAGTCACGTCACCATCGTACATCTGGGACCCCAAGTCACCCAAGTAACTATCCTGTTCCAGCCTGCTGAGTCCTCTGCGAAGTCCTCGCACAAACACTGTCACCGTACGGGAAGGTGTTGCATATCACCAGAGGACTCATGGAATCGCGCCCAATCCTGACCACTGGGACGTGATACGTCCGCCTGGAAAGGAAGGCATCGTCACCTGTACCCAACTGCCTCAAAATAACTGGCCACCGTCTGACCTGCGACTGCAAAGAAATACAACGGGTGTGCCGTCGATGTAGTGATAGTGGTGACTTTCGTATAAACTGCACCGCTCCCTTTTGTTGTCGCTGTGGAGTCTATGGCCATGACGAAAAGGGCCCGCATGTCACTGTCACTTGTACGATGAAACAGGCATACTGTGAGGTGGCATCCACGTATTTCCCTCCACTTCAGCCTGAAACCCCATCTAAAAACACGTGCGACGGTTCGTCAACGTGAGTCACGGTAACCGACCACGACCAAGGTGCGCCATTAGCGACGCTGCCCCAGACAACCGCTGCGTCCCCGAATATTCAGGACCAGGTACTTTCTCCAGGTTCTGAAAACTCGAATTCCCTGCGTCCGGTGGCCATTTCTGAAGAACCACAGACCAAGCCCTTTTCAGACAAGGCGCCACGCGAGAAACGCGTCTCAGATGCAAATGTTACATCTGACGCTCTTCACGTGGCTGCTCAGTCGACCACAAGGTGAGGTGTATTCGAGGAGACTACATCCCAAGATGACGACGCCTGCATCTACGAGGACTCAAACAGCATTACGAGTGAGGTGCCTT
The DNA here is from genome assembly GCF_043290135.1 of Rhipicephalus microplus. Classification (NCBI taxonomy): domain Eukaryota; kingdom Metazoa; phylum Arthropoda; class Arachnida; order Ixodida; family Ixodidae; genus Rhipicephalus; species Rhipicephalus microplus. The sequence continues at coordinate 1,490,356 of NW_027464623.1, forward strand.
TACATATTGACGAAGACATCAGCCGCAGCGACATAAGCTAAGACAGTGTCGACGCTTTTGTATACCGTCATCGCTCAAGAGCCTGGGCACCAAGCGTCACCGGCTATCTATTTTAGCATTCAAAGACATACATAAGAGGCTACATGGTAGCAACTATGCCTATACTTGACAAGGACCAGCATTGAGTAGCAGAATTAATTGCGTGTACACATCGCCCTGTCTCATTCAAGACAATGGGGAGGGGGTGTCATTGCCACCGACACCAGAGTACATTAGCGACCACCGTCCGGTTATGCTCTCTCTCCGCCTGCCAGTGGGGACGCCAATGGTTCACAGACCATGGCGTCGCAATTGCCACGTCCTCCAGGACTCTCAGTCTAGGGGAAAAATATCCCGGGCGTTACGCGCATCACTCATTGGGGAGATGATAGCTGATTGGGATTGCCTCAAAGAACAGTGGCACCATCATTGCAGTGCGTTGGGCAGAGGACTTCGCGTCTGCCAGTCCAAAGATGCGTCATTGTTAATAAAAAATACGCATTGCCCACCGTGATTCCAGCCCGTACCCCATTATGGGGGCATGGTAAGAGGAGCTCGTCGAGTGGTACCAACGTAGTATGCGCGCTTCTTGGCTCTCGGCTGAAGCTTGGTGCTGTAAACGTGCACCATGTGCGCACCTTGAGGAGCTTTGCACGCAGACCTCTAATTCATCCACAAGGCTCGCCTGCCCACTCCCTAAAATCTACCGCACAAGCTGCTGTGGGTACGTGCGACTTTCAGGCATCCCCTCAACAGTAGCATTCAGAGCTGGGCTAGTTGGTGAGGCATCATTTTAACATATGGTGTATCAGCGTAAATTCGACGAGACACAAGGACAAGAATATTGTCGCGTATCTTATTGTCCTTGGGCCTCATTGAATTTACGCTACTACACCATATGTTAAAATGATCCACTCAGAACATTTACTCAATGGCTCAGTCTGTTGCTAGTGTCAGCTACCCGGGACCGGTTTCTTCGCATCCACTTCTAAAAGACTTACCACATCATTCTAACATGTCATATGACGTTTTGTTATCACCGCTATCTGATGACGAAAAAAAGGCGCATTAGGTGATGTCAAAGAATTCAGCCCCAGGGCCTTGCAGACTCACTGAAGAGTTTTATGTACAAATACGGCCTATCATTGGTTCATTTATGTCACGCGTCATTCGCAAGTGTTTCTGAGATATAAGCCTTCCAACGTATTTTCCCAGAAGCCCTATACCACTTGTTCCCAAGAAAGACCAAATGTCTACGTCACCAGAAGTTTGGTGCCCTATTAGCCTGCCTAATGTAGATTACAAGCTCTCGGCCATTATTCTGGTGCGCCGAATCAGACCGTATCTTGTTTCATTATTCGCTCCCCACTAAGTATGTTCCGTTCCGGGCCTAGAAATACACGACCATACGTTCCGAACGTGTGACTTCATGTAGTACACCACTAGCCGATGTGCGCAAGGACTATTGGTTTCCTTAAATCAAGAGAAAGCTTTAGATTTCATAGAACATTACTGCTTACTAAATGTTTTACATGCATTCAAATTCCCTGATCAGTTCATTGACCTCATTCAAGCAATGTACACTAATTGAGAAAGTACCCTTTACATAGATTGCCTTGAGATTCACACATTTAAAGCCACGCGTGGGGTCTGTCAAGGTTGTCCCCTTTCCCCAGTTCTATTCATCCTTGCATTGGACCCCTTCTTAGGGGTCGTTGACCGCTATCCGCAGATTCGAGGCTTATCCCTACATGGTAACACTCAAGTAAAGGCCATCGCATAAGCAGACGACATTACTCTATATGCACATAATGAACAGTCACTGCAGCATGCTCTTGATACTTTCCACGATTTTGGCATTACTTCCGGTGCAAGGTTAAACTTTTCTAGAAGCCAGTATTTTTATCGGCAACCCCTGCGGTGGTATCAGCATCACGTAGCCTAACATTACAATACTAGGCGTTACTTTCACCTCATTTGGTGTTGAGGACAGCATCTGGACGTTATTGGCCACCAGGGGGACAGGGAGTTCGGATGTGCCTCGCTGCAGCTCTGCGGAAAGTTGTTTGGTCTGGTGGAAATTGTGAAGTTACAGCAAACAACTCCTATAATCGCCCGCCTGAAGTTCTAGGGATCATTTAGACCACAACTTCAGGATTGTGAGTACGTTTTGGGACATTTTATGGCTATTTTGGTGCCGACTGCGTCTCCGCCGAGCAAAGCCTAACGCTAGCGGTTAACAAACGCGGCGGCTCAGCGGTGGCCGACGCCCCCGGCGTTTGCTTAAGAGCCCCGTTGTGGAGACGCGACGGCAATGGAGGTGACCGTGGAGGGTACTGAAATTACTCCGGAAGAATTTAGAACCGCTGACTGGATCACGAAAGTTGGAAAACATGTTAAGGAACAGCGTGACTCCACTAGAGGTGACAGACAGGGACGCCAAGATAGCAACGCCCAGGCAGAAAGTGGAGCCGAGCCCGGCGAAGACAGGAAGAAGACGGCGGCTGCGAACGCAGCATACAAAAAGCTGGGGCACAAGATCGCGGAGCACTCAATTGCGTCGTACCTACCGCGGTTGCCGGCGAACGACTACAAGATAATCATTCGTCCGAAGCTCGGGCTGGCACTCACAAAAATTCCGAACACCAGGCTCAGTGAGGCGGTGCGCACGGCAGCGCGAATTCCGTGGATTCCGTGAAGGGACAAGAAAAGAAAGTGTTAATTGTTAACGACAAGCAAGGCACCCTAATTTTCAGCACTCCAGACATAGACACTGTCAGGAATGTGACCAGGATTAAGTCTATCAAGATTGAAGGCAAAACCTATGACGTCATGGCGTACCTTGCGCCGCACGAGGATAGCGGGCGGGGTGTGGTGCGCGGCATCGACCCGAGATTCAGTAGAGGAACTGCCAGAGGCTTTCGGCAACTCAAGGAACCCCCCGATACTTGGTGTTAGGAAGCTGGGGAACTCAAGTTCATCGGTCATCATCTTCAAACATGAGACAGTGCCCAGGTAGATGTACTGTTACGGCGTACCGCTGAAGTGCGTGCTTTATAAGAAACGATACGAGGTGTGCTACTGATGTGGCCAGCTAGGACACAGACCGGACGTGTGTATCAGCGACCATGTTCGCTGCCGGGGATGCGGAATGACAGCTCCACCCGAGGACCATGCATGTGAGCCCAAGTGTAAGCTGTGCGGCAAAGGTCACCTGACAACAGATCGGAAATGCAAAGAAGCTTTCAGGACCCCTTATACAATAAAGAAGAGACAGTGGGAGGCCTGGCGGCGAATGGAAGGAGAAGAGCGGAAGGCGAAAGACGCCGATCCACAAACGTGCAGAATGGAAGAGATCAAAGAACGCTCCAGGAGCCGGTCGAAGCATCGGAGAGGGTCAAGAGGAAGAGCAGGTTCCTTCCCAAGACTACCGGAAAGACAGGAAGGAGAGCTGCCACCAATGACTGGTCCAGTAAACGAGGGGACTTCCGGCAGTGCTGTCCTAAACAGTGGGAGACCCACGTCGCCAAACCGCAAGGTGGGTTGGGGAGATAGGGCCTCCCAGGATAAACACGATGAAGAAATGTTAACCATTAAGGAAAAAAATCGCATGCTTAAAGAGAAGCTAGGGATGATGAGTCGGCAAATAGAGGAGCTTCAAATAGCTATTAGGTCGTCTAACACAACACCGGTTTCCCTACCACAAATGCCACAGAATCAAAATATGAAAAGGCGTGAGGAGCAGAGCGCTACTCCGCCTCCAGCGAAAAAGAGGGCAAAAGAAGCGGAAAACCCCGTATTAGATGAGAGCGTAGAGACAGTGTTAGACATGAAAATAGCTCAGCTGGAGGCAAACATTGAAGCCAAATCTACCCAGGACGATGAATGGCGTAAGGCCTTCGAGAAACGAATGTTCGAGATGTTTCAAAATCTGACACAGCAGTTGCATCAGCGGGATAATAAACTTACCGAAGAACTTAAAACAGAATTCGCGAAGAGGGATCGGGCGTATGAAAAGCTCGCCCAAGAAGTATTAGGCAGACCGATGAATCACCTTAGTGGCAATCATGGCTCACAGATTCAGTAAGAACACCGTTTGGCAAGGGAACTGCAGAGGCTTCACGCGCAAGCGTGCGGTTCTGCAGAAATTCCTGAGGAAAGCGGATCGACTGGATGTTATAGCTTTACAGGAATGTGGGAGAAAGGCGACATTGTCGGGTTATAAATCCTATGTAAGCGAAGGCACGAGTACGCAGGTGGCCACCCTGGTCAGGCGAAACGTTACGGCAGTGCAGCATGACATTGGTAATGCACACATCGACCATGTTCTCATAGAACTAATACCCCAAAGAAAGAAAAACGCTAGCTTGTTCGTATTAAATATATACAGCTCTCCCAGACAAAGGCGAAGCGACTTTGGGGATCTCTTCGCTTTTACGCGACGTAAGAGTAAGACCAACCCATTGCTGATCGTCGGTGACTTTAACGCTCACCACACGGCATGGGGATATAAGCAGGCTTCAATTAAGGGCAGGAAATTGTGGGATGACATGCAAACCCATAATCTGGATTTATTAACCGACCCGGTGCAGCCAACGAGGAAGGGAAATAGTGTCGCGGTTGAAACCACACCCGACCTTACTCTGACGGGGAGCGGCACTAGTGCCACGTGGTGCAACACAAACGAGGACCTAGGCAGTGATCACATGCTCATAGAACTAGCGGTAGAGGGAGGCCCAGCAACACCTCGGAAACAAAGGGCAGAGGCCGTAAATTGGGACTTTTTCAGGGACCTCAGGGGTGACCCGACTCCCATTTTCAACATTGCCGAGTGGTGCGATGGGGTGTTACGTACTGTTAAGGAAGCCACTGAAGTGGTGGAAACCGAGGAGGACAACGCAGTGGTAGACACGAGATTAGTAAATCTTTAGAAGAAAAAGAAAGCTTTGGAAAACCGACTTCAATAGAAGAGATGAGATCAGAGTATCAGGAAACAAATAGCGGCTTTAAACAGGCAAATTGAAGAACACGCCATCACGTTCACGAAGCAAAAGTGGGGGAACGTCTGTCAGGAGATGGATAGGAATATAAGTACGTCCGGGACGTGGCGACTTCTTCGTCACCTTTTAGATCCGGAGAGCACGAAGACACCATCTAAACAGCAATTGGAACGGATCACGCACCAATTTGAAGGCACTAGGAAGGAACTTTTAGAAGAAGTTCGGAGCAGATACATTAATCCCGCTGGATCCGAACCTCTCCCAGATTATGGAGGATGGGAAAACGCAGCCTTAGACGCCCCTATCTCCCTGGCTGAGGTGCGAGCAGAAATTAATCGGCTAAGGACTAGATCAGTGGCAGGGCCAGACAGAGTGACTAACAAAAGGCTCCGTAATTTAGACGATAGGTCCATCGCTAACCTAGCAATGTACATGCAGGAGTGTTAGAAAAAAGGGACGATATCGCAGGAGTGGAAACTCGCAAATGTAATTTTCATTCCTAAACCGAGTAAAAAACTCCGTTTCGAGAATCTTAGGCCGATATCGTTAACGTCTTGCGAAGGTAAGCTCATGGAGCATGTCGTTCAGACGCGGCTCAACAGGTACATGGAAGACAATGGTGTGTATCCGGACACCATGATCGGTTTTCGACCCCGACTGTCAGCGTGCGACGTGATGCAACAGCTCAAGGACCAAATTATAGACAAGCCAACGCGAGACACAAAAGTTATCGTGGGGTTAGATGTGGCAAAAGCATTTGACAACGTGAGGCACGTATCGATCTTGGAGAATCTGAGCTGCCTGAATGTCGGAAAGCGAGTTTATGACTACGTCAAGGACTTCCTTTCGAACATGACAACAACTTTAAAAATCGGGGAAGAATCCATCAAGGACATTAAATTACGCAACAGGGGGACACCTCAGGGCTCGGTGTTATCACCCACTCTTTTCAACAATGTGATGTTGAAACTGCCTGAACAGTTAAAGAATATTGAGAATTTAAATCACACCATTTACGCGGATGACATAACATTATGGATGAACAAGGGCAGTGACGGCCAAATTGAAGGCTCTCTGCAAATCACCATTGATAAAATCGTGGAGTACCTGGAGCCCAAAGGACTTAAATGCTTGGCCGAAAAGTCGGAAGCACTCTTCCTCATGCCCGCCGGAAAACGGTGGCTCCACAACAGGCCTTAAGTGGACATTCACTTGTATGTTAACGGCGCAGAGATCCCCGCGGTCGACAGTATCCGTGTCCTTGGACTAAGGATTCAGACGAACCGTAAGAATTCGTAAACTCTTGCTAGGTTGGAAGCCAGTTCTAATCAGACATGTCGTCTCATCAGACGAATAGCAAACAGGCACGCTGGGATGAAGGAGACGAACCTTCTTAGATTAGTGCAGACCTTCATAATAAGTAGGATAGTGTACGTGGCACCTTATTTAAAATTAAACCAAGCGGAGCGGGGCAAACTCGACACCATTATAAGGAAAAGTGTGAAAGTCGCGCTCGGACTTCCCCCAAACACGTTAACTGACAGACTTATGAAGTTAGGGGTATCTAACACACTCTATGAGCTAATTGAGGCTACTGTGACTGCACAACATCAAAGACTACTCGGATCTAAAACGGGGAGAGCAGTAATAAAGAGATTGTGCTATGAGCCCACGCGTGAGCAGGCGCGTTCAAAAGACATACCGATACAGATCAGGGACAGGATAAAGATACCTCCGCTACCCACAAATATGAACCCTACCTTTCACGAAGGCAGGCGTATAGCCAGGGCAGAGGCATTACAATCCAGGTACACCGGTCGACAGGACGTCGCGTATACAGACACTGCGGAATATCAAAGCAAAGCGGCACACACGGCAGTGGCGGTCAGGGAAGGTGGTGGCCTGATTGCGTGCTGCACAGTCCTTGGTGTCGAGACTGTAGAGGCCGAGGAAGTGGCCATAGCTTTGGCCATCAGCCAAAAGGGGATCAGGGTAGTCATCAGCGACTCAAAAAACGCTGTGAGAAATTACGAATCGCGAAGGGTGACGGAGACTGCCGTCCGTATAATAAACATGGTAGGAGTACCCAAAGAGCTGGTTCTGCTTGTCTGGGCTCCAGCTCACCAAGGACTTAGAGGGAACGAGGAGGATCATTCCGTCGCCCGAGGTCTCACCTACCGGTCGACCCCTGAAACCTCCCAAGTTACCGAACAAAGAAGCGAGTATATGCGCACATACCATGAAATTGTCGCACACTACAGGCTGAATCGGCAAGTATACCCGAGAGCGGACAACTCACTAAGTAAGAAAAACGAGGTTTTGTGGTGAAAGTTACAGACCCAAGGGATTCCGGCCGACAGCTAAGGGCGACGGGCCATGCCTGAACAATTGACTGACTTTTTAATAAAGTTTCCTCTCTCTCTCTCTTTGTGTGCATTTCATAAGAAATCGAAACCAAAACGCATCCTATGACAAGCGTCCCGTTGTGCCAGCTGAGGCTGTCTTCTGCGCACTTCGGCTTCACCACAGCGTCGCCGTCCGCAACCCAATGCGGCAAACGTGTGAAGCTTCATCCCTGCAGCAATTTCTCGCTAAGTAAAAAAAAGCAAGCCTTGAAGTTTCGGCCCAAGGTTTGCCTGTTATCTACTTTTGGTTCAGCCGTGTTTCCGAATTCTTACTGAAAAAAAATACGTATTGTGGTCATCTTTCTTTTTTTCCTTTATCCAAAGTTCTAGATTGTTGATGAATCATGAAAAATGACTGTCGGCGTAGCTAGAAAACCGACTGATGCGAAAAATCACCTCGTGAGCATGCCATCCTAAGAAATCGTCACTTGGAGAAAACTTAATCACGAAGGCACAGTGAAGCAGTCGAAATGCCCAAAGCTTGCAACACATCCGATCTCGGAAGATGTGCAATATATCAATAGGAGAAGAAGCCCTTCGGAGGAGTGCTGCCATGTTTTAATGCAGCGACTGAGCATAACGATGGCGTTGGGTTTCACCATACACTGGACTGTGGCGAATGCCAACAGAACACTCTTGAGTTTTCGAAACAAATGAACAGGAAAGTTCTTGAATATATGACGGCGACGGCCGCTACTTTCCGCGTGGAAAGATTAAAGGGGAGCGAACACGAGATATGCACGCATAGCACAATCAAATAGTACACGAGTCACAAGTACTTCAAAGAAAATGTTGGCACCGATGAAAATATCGAAATCCTGCTGTGCTGCTGTCATTGATTTGCCTCAGACAGAGAAGTACTTGCCAACGCAATGCGGCGTCTGGATGATTGGCCTCTTTCTGTGCAGGTGTTATTACAGCAGCGTCCACATCCTTCGACTGCGCACAAGGCAGTGAAAGCCCTGCTGTGTTTCTTGAGAAAGACGGGTTTGTGTGAACGCCTCTGACTTGCAGTGAACTTCTACACGCTGCAGTGAAGTTACTGCCAGTCTCTCCTTTTTTTCCTTCTCTTCCCTCTTTCTCATCTTTCTTGTCCCCTTTTCTAATCTCCCAGAGTAGGTTAGCCAACCGGATGTCTTTCTGGCTAACCTCCCTGCCTTCTCCCTTTTGTTGCTTTCTTCCTTCCTTCCTAGGTAAGCGAAATCAGTTAACAGCACACGTGCAATGTGAGATGCACTATGTGGCTTGACATACACAAGAAAAGGCACAAAATACAAAGAAAAATTGCATAGAATAAACCTATGATTGCAGTATCATAAAATTCAAAACAGGCACCAAGGACAGTGTTACTCTTTTCGCTTTCACTCTAAAAAGTCCAGTAATATTCAATGCAGGCTTTCTAAAGCTAAATGAATCTTTTTTCCCTAGTATTGTGTAAGGAGCTCACGGTGTTTTCAGTGGATGCTGCGAATGAGGTGTTGTAATAGCTTTGGGAATTCACTGCACACAGTACTAGTCGCATGACGGTGTACGTAATTAAAAATAAACCTTCAGAGCGTTCAGGTCCTGTTTTCTTCAAGTAAAAATAGAGGCAGTGGAGAGTGATGAAAAATTCTTCCCTAGTGCATACAACGAGCTTGGTTTCTCACGCAACGCCTACGCAGAGAATTTTAGCAGCAGCTTTTTTTCGTATGTACATTTACTTTTTTTCGCGTGTGACGAACAGCACTCTGGGGTCTTATCTCTTTTGTGAGGAGGTCTTTTTCGAGAACAAAGACATGCACTGGCGTTCGTTGCGGGACAGTGTGTTTGCGCAGTACGCGGCAGTTAAGTGAATGAGAGCTCGCTTCGTGTAAATTCATTGCATAACGGTCGTGCCGTGGTGCGCGGTAAAAATTTATTTCACTTTTTGCTGGTTGCCAGAGATTTATTCGCGCGTAAGCTTCACGCACGCTTTCTCCATGATGACCCACACGTCTTACGACGTCCGCTGGCAACCGTGGCAACGTTGCGGTTTTGTAGGGTTCCGAAAAAAGGCTGGGCAAGAGAAGAGAAAAAAAAGAAGAAGACTTTGCTGGTGCGTCGGTTGGCACGTGTAAGAGAGCATTCGCCAGGAAGCTGGAGCTGTGAGTCACGCTCTCAGGTAGGAATGAAAACTTGGCGATGCACAATGTTTGAGGAATTGCCTCCTCTCTTTTTTGTTTTTTTATGTTTAGGCATGACGAGATGAGTAGTTACTGTTCGCACATTGGGAATGGAGGTAAATAATAGAGCGCAGCACCTCTCTTTCCCATCTGTCTTTTCCTCTCTTTCTTCTTTTCAACGTTTCTGTATGACTGCATGAACTCCTACCAATGATTTTATTCTACTTCTGTTTCATCGCCATTCCATTTATGAATAATAGCAAAAATGTCCTGCTGTGTTGACTTCAAAAACTATCAATACAAAAATGAAAAAAGAAACATGCCAAAGAGGTGAGAAAGTCACACGAATTCTCTCTTGGGAGTTGTGCAGGTGACACGTACGTGTTTTAGGGCAGTGGCAATCAAAGAATCCTAACGTTTCGCTTAAAGAAGCGTTCACCTATCAGCTTAATCCAGGCAACAAGCCGGAACCACCAACTGCTGATCTCGTTTTCATTCAGAATCGACTAGCAGTGTGTAGTCGAAAAGTGCGACAATCTTACTGGCTTAACGCTTAGTGCAGAAAATCTTGGTGTATTCCGAATAAATAAGTGGCAAGAAGAAGATATCAGCATGAGTAGTCAAGTCGTGAAAGAAAGTACTGTCTGGCCTTTCAACTCTATGCGGTGAAGCGGACCGCTTTACCAAGGTCCCCTCACAACACCTCCGTCTGCATCAGATAGCTCCTTGTCATCGGCCGCTACTGGAAAAAAAAGGTCACAGCTTTGCCAAGAACGAGAAGCAATGAATGCGATAGCAACAAATTGAAAGGTCACGCGCAGAATAAAAAGCAGATCTAAACATGCCCCGCGTTCTTCACGCACAAATGACGCACAAAACGTACTCACGGGTACGGATGCATGCGAATAAGCGTCTCATTCGTTACTTTGCTCTGTCTGAAAAGCACGCGCTTTTCGCAAACAGAGATTGTAATGATTGAAGTGACCTTTGTGCGCCCGGTAACTAAACCAGAATCGTTCTAGGTAAAGCGCGAGGTCAGCCAAGGCGTACGACCCTGCCCTCCTCGCCGCCGTGAGATAAGGGTGCGTGAGGGAGCGTCGCTTCCATTCTCTAAGGCCGCGTTCACACTGAGTAATTCGACCGCCGAAAGTGCTCCGAATCCAGTTCGGTGGCGGCGAGATCCGCCGAAAGGGCCTAACCGCGCCGATCGCTCTCGGACCGATTTTTGCGGCGTCTGCCGCCGAATCGGTCTCCGCGGACCAATAGGAGCACTAGTCAAGAAATTTCGAAAAATGGCGGTCAAGCCCTACTTACTTGTTATGCCGCAGTGCATGTAACTGAATGTTGAAAACAACGGGAGTGTAACCTACTCTGTACCTACTTCGCCTCCGTATTTCGTGAAAGAGGTGACAGAGCTTGCTGTTGGCGTGACCGAGCTTGTTGCGGTCTTGCAGAGCAAAACGAACCCACCATCGCCGCTGGCGTCGGGGATTTTTCTGCTCTTCGTTCATTACAAGACAGCCACTTGCCAGCAAAGTAAGCAGTACTGTCTTTTCTTGCTTCTTGCGTACGAGAATCGTCGAAGTATACACCACCGGATAGCGTAGTAGCGTTTGCGAGCCGCGACAACAACCGGGTGACAGCGCATCCATCTTGCGTTCGCCCCGTAGTAGATGGCACATTCGGTGGTGCGGGTCGCGTTCAGTGCGAACGACCCTGACTTTCGGTGACAGGGGAACTTCGGTCGCTCTAAAAATCGGATGTTTCTGTGTGAACTAGGCATAAGCCGGGAAAAGTTCGCGTAGGAGATTAGAGCAGGCGCTGCCGCGCGATGTGGCGACGCGCGCTCTTTGCGCCATCTTGCTGGTAATTCTGAAAACACAATTCCCTCCGAGATGCTCGTGAGCAGTGGTAAGTGGTAGATATAAGTAGCTTGCCTTTTAAGCGGTGGAGGATGTGCTCCGGGTTGGCTCAGTTGCACTCCACTTTCGGCTTCGGTGGGAGACGGACATGTGATGGCTCGCTCCTTGCGAGGTGCTTCGGCGGCCGCTGCTGGCCGCGGTGTTAGGTTCCCTTCTTCACCATCAGATTACCAGTTTTTGTTGCCTACATTGCCGTCGGGTGACCGTATGGAAGAGTGTGTGTTTCTGCACGGTGATTTGGAAAAAAGGCCATACCGGTTGGAAGACTTTCGGGCCCCGTTGGAAGAAGAGGGACTCATCAAGGCGATCACTGGCATTAGAGCCTTCCGGATGAATCACATCTGGCTGGTGAAGATGCGAAGCAAGGATGACAAAGATGAATTACTCAAAACAGGTGGACTCCGAGTCAAGGGTGGTTTCTGTGCTATCATCGACCCTATCCAACATGTTGTAACCGTGAAAATCCACTGGGTTGACTTTGCGGTCTCGAATGAGTGCATTCGACAAGCGTTAGGTGAGTTTGGTGAAGTTCTGGAGGTTTCCAATGACAACCAGACCATCGTGGGCTTTGAACACGCAATATCGACGACGAGGGTGGTGTGACTGAAACTTAAGGAAGGCGTGGTACTACAATACTTGCCGCACCTTTTTAAGAGTGGAGGGGGCACCGTCCTTCTTGTGGCCCCAATTCGGGCACCACTTTGTCTAAGGTGTCACATGCAAGGACATATACGACGAGACTGCCAGACACCCCGCTGTGCGGTACGCCTAGTGTTTGGACATGAAAGTCAAGATTGCGTCAGGAGTTATGCCAGAGTTACGAAGACCGTGCTGCCAACAGACGACGCCCAAGATAATTTAATGGATGCCGATGAGGCTAAGAAGTTGGCCCCTGGCAGCAACGCCATGGGACCCGACGCCACGGTTCAGGCAACAGGAGAAGAGACAGCCGACGCGACAACGCAAGACGGCAAAGACTCAACGAAAGAATCCGAGGAGTTGGCCGCAACAGGCGGCCAGCAGGACATTCAAGAATCGATGAAGGAAGAAAAAGGTACCAGTGGCGAGATCGCTACGTTAGAAGCCGGCACAAAGTCTCCGGAAGCGACCACGGGACGCGGCAAGCGTTACCGAGTGGAGAGCACGGAACGCAACCTGAAATGCCCGGAGCGTCTGTGGCATTGCATCACGGCCGCAAAGAGTAAAAAATATGCCCTCAAAACCAGGTCGGCGTCATCGTCGCCGGTTCGGGGACAGGATCGAGACGCGTAAGACCCCGGTTTTCCCACTGCATGGTATACGAGACACGGTAAGCGCAGCATTGTATTTTAGATGCGGAGCATCTAATACTCGAGGCTTGTAGTGCGGCGCCGTCCGCAAGCTTCCTCCTCCTCCTTCCACCATCTGTGCATCCCTTCCTCCTCTACACACCGCGCGCGCTTCACTCCTCCACCATCTGTGCACCCTTCCTCCTCTACACACCGCGTGCGCTTCTCCTCTTCACGAACATTCGCTAGGTGTATAATGTAGCGCGCATGCACCGTCACGCTTCGAGAACATCGGCGGCTGACGCGCGGATGCGCCGTCGCGCTTCGAGAACATCGGCAGCTGACGCGCGCGCATGCGCCGTTGCGCTTCTCCCCCTTCTCGAACATTCGACAGCTGACGCGCGCATGCACCGTCACCCACCATCTGTGCCGCGCGCGCTTCTCCCCTTCGAGAACATTCTACAATTCTCCTGATTCTCCAGGGGACGCGCATGCGCCGTCGCGCTTCGAGAACATTCAACAGCTGACAGTGCATGCGCCGTCGCGCTGTATATATACTCAAGGTCGGCGCTCGCTCGCTCAGTTGCCGCTCATCGGTTGGTTTGTACGGCGCGTCGACGTTCAAGGTCGCGGTGAAATGAATGCCAACGAATCCACAAACACAATGATCGACGTCCCTTCGACCAGCGCCGCCCTTTCGCATACGTGTGTACGTGTTCACTCATTTAACACCCCCTCCTACAACCACGTTAACCAATTTAGCCATCGACCCAAGTAAGTCGCAATTTAACACCCCATTTCACAACCACGTTAACCAATTTAGCCATCGACCCAAGTAAGTCGCAATTTAACACCCCGTTAACCAATTATATGCTCCGCATCCTCCTCAGTGTTCCCCCGAGGGAAGCTGCGGGCAATTTTTTTCATCTTTGTCATCAACATGGCTAACATGACTGCGCCTTTACGCATTGGTACGCTGAATGTACGTGGTCTGGGAACGCGTCGCAAACAGTACCAGTTGAAACGCTTGATGCAAGAAAGAAACTCCCAAGCATTTCCCCGAGGGTGAACATGGTTAAGTGCGAATGCAAGGGGTGATGCTATGAGGGGGAGTAAAGTTAAAATCCGTCGTCTTGACGCCGGCCTTCATCACCCTTCTCCGCCTGACGCTTGCGTTGTCGTTCCGCTTCTTGGGCTGCGTTCGCGGCTCGATGCTTACGCCTCATCTCGGCCTCGCAAGCGCGCAGTTCACCATCCGCTGCACGCTTCGCCCGCTTGCACTCGGCCTCGCGAGCACGCAGTTCGGCATCCGCTGCACGCTTCGCCCGCTTACGTTTGGTCTCACGAGCCCTTCGCAGCGCCGCCTTGTCTTCCAATGTCGGCAAAACCACCGCGGTACCGTCACCTCCAATGACGGGTGCAGTGCTGGCATTCGGTTGTACTGCATTCGTTGTTGATGGTAGCGTTGCCTCCGGGACATCCATCGCACGACCCGCTCACGACGGGAGACTGAGAGAGAAGGCGGGCGCGCGAGAGAGAGGGGTGCGCGCGCAGCTGCAGCGAGCGAGGAGAGCGGAGGAGCGAGCGAAGGGGGAGGGGGACGCGCGCAGCGGCGTTAAAGATATAAGGCGTGGCACTGACACCGATATCAGCGTCGAGTCCGTGGCTTATTCGGTAGAGCGTCGCGCTGCGGCCCGCCAAGTCCTATTTCTTTCAAAGATAGAGAGAAGACTGCGGACGCCGCCGACGGCGGTGGATGGTTTGGGGTCGCTTATAAAGTGTATTCACACTTAAAAGACCTTGACTTGCTCGTGGTCCAGGAGACTAAAGTTAGTACTGAGGATGCGACTGATAGCTTGGTAGCAGAATTTTCATTGCGGTACAATGCGTGTGTGAGCTATGCAGTGGGAGCATCAGCCGGATGGATGATTTTAGATGCGGAGCATCTAATACTCGAGGCCTGTAGTGCGGCGCCGTCCGCAAGCTTCCTCCTCCTTCTTCCACCATCTGTGCATCCCTTTCTCCTCTACACACCGCGCGCGCTTCACTCCTCCACCATCTGTGCACCCTTCCTCCTCTACACACCGCGTGCGCTTCTCCTCTTCACGAACATTCGCTAGCTGCATAATGTAGCGCGCATGCGCCGTCACGCTTCGAGAACATCGGCAGCTGACGCGCGGGCATGCGCCGTCGCGCTTCGAGAACATCGGCAGCTGACGCGCGCGCATGCGCCGTTGCGCTTCTCCCCCTTCTCGAACATTCGACAGCTGACAGTGCATGCGCCGTCGCGCTGTATATATACTCAAGGTCGGCGCTCGCTCGCTCAGTTGCCGCTCGTCGGTTGGTTTGTACGGCGCGTCGACGTCCAAGGTCGCGGTGAAATGAATTCCAACGAATCCACAAACACAATGATCGACGTCCCTTCGACCAGCGCCGCCCTTTCGCATACGTGTGTACGTGTTCACTCATTGAACACCCCCTCCTACAACCACGTTAACCAATTTAGCCATCGACCCAAGAAAGTCGCAATTTAACACCCCATTTCACAACCACGTTAACCAATTTAGCCATCGACCCAAGTAAGTCGCACTTTAACACCCCGTTAACCAATTATATGCTCCGCATCCTCCTCAGTGTTCCCCCGAGGGAAGCTGCGAGCAATTTTTTGTCAAGAACTCTCTTGGTATTGTAGTGAAAGAGGTCAAAAGTTGCCTACATGGGCGTTTTGTTTTGTATGACTCTTGTTACGGGAACACTAAATTTAGAGTTATCTGTGTATACGAACCTACAAATTCGAGAGACAGATGTTTGTTTTTTCGGGAAATAAAAGCGTACTTTGAATGTCAGAAATGTGTGATTCTGTTGGGTGACTTCAATTGTGTTTTGACCCTAGAAGATTGCACGTATACTGCTAAATTAGGTGATGAAAGCGTTGGTTTGCTTAGAGACAGCCTTATTAAGTGCTTTTTACATGACGTAGCTCTGTTTGCGATGGGTGGCAGTCGCCAACACTTCACACAATTTCAAGGTTCGAGTCACGCACGACTAGATCGAGCATATGTTTGTTCTGAGATAGTACCTTTATGTCAGAACTATGACGTTCATGCTGTTTCCTTCAGTGATCATTGCTTAGTTTCGTTTGAAATAGGTAGAAAGTGCAAAAAGAAGGTTGTATGAGAAACATGGAAACTGAATACTAAGATAATTACGCACGAAGGGTTTGTGGATAAGACAAAGAAGAAAATCGAGAATTTTTTCAAGAACGCAGAAAGGAGTGCTACGGAAAGATGGGAATTATTTGAGCAAACGATAAAAATGAACGCAATACAGTGTGGTTGCTACATTCAGTATCAAGCTCGAAAACAGGAACGTGAGCTACGGGCAGAGCTAAATGATTTGGTGAATATCGAAGCAGAAAACCCGGGCTTATTCACACATCAACTGCAGGTTGTCAAAAACAAAATTGTATGTCTTGAAGAAGATAAATATAAATGCGCAATTATACGAGCAAGAGCTGAGAGATACCTCGTGGGTGAAGCCCCGACAAAGCGAGCCTTGTCAGATGAAAAGGAATATGCGTGAGCTCACGACATACTAGATATAGAATGGAATGGTAAAATATTGAGAGAACATAAAGATATTATGAAAGCTTTTGAAAACTATTATCAGGACTTGTTTGCTTATCGCGAACCAAAGGAGCCAGGTTTTGTAGATGAGTTCTTGATAGAAATGCCGACACTTAATGCTGAGAACACAAATTTATTGGAAATGTCTATTGGTATATGGGAAATTCAGAAGGCTATCGATGATCTTGGCATGGGCAAATCACCTGGTCCAGATGGCATTAATGCCACCTTTTACAAGGCGTTCAAGGAGGATATGGCCGCCGCATTGCATGAGGTTTTTTCAGAGTCTTTAAATCGCGGAACTCTGCCTCCATTGTTTAATCGGGCACACACCGTGCTGATTCCTAAAGGGAAACAGCAACATGTTTTACGCAAAGTGACAGGATACAGGCCAATCCCGCTAACAAACGTAGATTATAAGGTGTTTATGAAAGTTCTGGCTAGGAGGTTGCAAGGTGTTATATATAAGTTGGTCGGGTCACATCAGACTTGCGGCATCAAGCGTAGGAGCATATTCACGAATATTCATGTTGCCAGGAGCATTTTGGAGCATTGTGACGCTGCGCTTCTAAAAGTAGCTATGTTGCAAATTGATCTAGCCAAGGCTTTCGACAGGGTTCCACACAATATACTCTTCATGCTAGCTGAGCACGTTGGTCTTGGTGCGATCATATGTAAAGGTATTAGATTGGCATACAAAAGTTCAACCACAAATTTAATTGCAAATGGAGAACTCTCACAGCGCATACAAGTACTTTCCTCCGTGCGCCAGGGGTGTCCTTTAAGTCCTTTGCTCTTCACTCTATTTTTGGAACCATTGTATCAGAAAGTGATTCACCATGCAGGGATTAATGGTTTCAGGTTGCAGTCATGTGAACTGCGTGTTCTGGCATACGGCGACGATATTGCCTTTTTTTGCAGTTTATAGAGAGAGTGTCACTTCGTTATTAAAAATCTCTCAAAATTTTGTGACACGAGTGGTAGTTTAATTAACAAAGAGAAAAGCATTGGTTTATGACAAGGTAATTGGGACCTTACGTCCAGTTTCTTTAGAAATATTCAGTGGCTCACGACGCCTAGTCGTTACCTAGGGGTACCATTGGACAGGTATCAAGACAGTGAAAGCATTTTGGCTTGGAAAGGCTGAAGAACTGCGCGTGACCGCCGAAGGATGGTGCGGTCCTGGCTTATCAATTTTCTCTCGGTCAGCTGTATGCAACGTGTTTCTGGCTCATAAAATTATGTACCTTTTGCAAGTACCATGTTGTACGCGTAAAACTATTCACAAAGTCCACAGGATATTCGCCACGTTCATCTGGTGCTCTTCGTGGGAGAGAACATCTAGAGCGAACTTGTTTCGGCGAGTTAAGCAAGGAGGGCTGTCTCTGTGCCATCTGTTTCTGAACCAAGTAATCTCACGTTTCCTGCTCTTTGAGACCAGAGAGACTCTTTTTTGCGTTCTTCATTTCAAACAGCGCTGTTACACCACATGCGTGACATCTTTGTATCTTCGGACAGGCGAGAACGACACACCTTGTCACCGTTCTTGCGCGAAGTTGTGTTCTCATATCGTTTCTTAAGGGCAAGGTTTTCGATAGATTACCTAACTAATGTGAAAAGAAAGCGCCTTATGAAAGACCTAATACAGAATGTTTTTCCTGTGCCCCTGCACTGTTCAAAGAATGAAAAATCATTTGGTCATGACGTACTAAAGCGAGTGAAAACATGTGTATACCACCCAATGTGAAAACCTTCTTTTTTAAACTTCATACGGGAACCTTGCCAGTAAAAACGTGGCTTGAAGAGAGAGGGATGTATGTACCATAGGGAAGCAGCTGTCTCCTGTGTAACAAACCTGAGACCATTGAACATGTGTTTATTGATTTAAGAACGCTATTTTTTTTCGGGACATTTTACAGTGGACTTTAAAAAAAGATATACCTCTTACTTCATATGAAATTCGTTTTTTTTTTGCCTTGTGATAGTTCTGTGCAAAATTTGGATGTTATATTTTTACTTGGTCTTCATTCGGTTTGGCGTAGTATGCTATCGTACAGACACTGTGATGTGAGAGTTCTATCCGTTAATGAGTGTTAATGAGGTGTAAGACTACCGACTGTGTTGAAGATGTAATATCTTTGTTTGACGCGTTATCACGCATGAAACACGTGTGATAGTGATTGTCATATTAGCTCGACCTGTAGTGAAGAAGGCAATAAAGAAAAAAAAAGGTTGGCTCAGTTGTTAATACCTCGCTTTCACGACGCAGAGGTCCCACGTTCGATTCCGTGCGCCGGAGTGTTTTTTTCTGGATTTTTTTTCTTAATTGCGTTTTATATATATAGATACGTATGCATATACGGTGCATGACATTGACGCTGACACCAGCCGTAAAATCCAGCCGGGCGTGTCCCTATAGTTTCTCTCGCAATAAAAAGAAAACAATGATTCACACATAGGCATATTTCTACCTGTCAAACTGATTTCCTATGGAACTTTTACGACAACAAAGTAAAGGGTTGTCTGACGACTTGAGACGCGTTCCGGGAGTCTGCTTCCAAAGTTTTTCCTGCTTTACACTCAGTGGAGGTTAAACGGCGATAACTGTTACCTTAAAACTATTCCGAACTACAACGCATGCACCATGCCCCCGGCCACTCTTGTTGGTTTCGTTTGCTTTCGCTCATTCGGCCTACTTAGCTTGCTACTCGTTAACGTTATCTATGTTCAGCTAGCTTCTTTGTCTTGCTTTCGCAGCGAAGTCACTGCACGTTCACTTGACAGGAGATTTGATTGATATGTGGGGTTTAACGTCCTAAAACCACCACACGATTATGAGAAACGCTGTAGTGGAGGGCTCCGGACATTTCGACCAACTGGGATTCTTTAACGTGCACCCAAATTTGAGCACACGGGCCTACAACATTTCCGCCTTCATCTGAAATTCAGCCGCCACAGCCAGGATTTGATCCCGCGACCTGCGGAATTGACAGAAGAGAGACAAACGATACCGATCTAAGGCCGCGTTACATGAGAAACACGCTCCCCCCCTTCCAACCTGGCCACAACCCGACAAAACTTTTGTTATATAGGCAAGCATGCGCTGTAAGAAACGATGCGCTTTGTGGTTGAGACCGGAGTGGCGATGGATGGACGAGGGACATGCAGAGATTCAAGAAGTGTTGTTGTGCAGCATTTGTCTTTATGCTAGCGTTTTCTCGCTGTAAACAGACGCGTGACCACGAGGCTTTGAAAATGTAAAAGCACGGCTACAAATGCGATAATTTTGGGGATTGACTGCCACTGTTTTGCTTGTGTTTTGATTGTGCTCCTATGAGGAACGTACGTTTACTGTATTGATCTCAGCGCATTTGATAAAAGCGAATTAAATTTTAACGTATTATTTCGACTAACGCTCTCAATACGTAGTTTCTCCGCAAACTAAGGATTCTGAGTCGGGTAAGAGGATTGCACCAATTTTAAGGGTACATAAATAATACAGAAGAGTTTCGCTAATGCGTCTTTTGATTGATTGATTGATATGTAGGGTTTAACGTCCCAAAACCACCATATGATTATGAGAGACGCCGTAGTGGAGGGCTCCAGAAATTTAGACTACCTGGGGTTCGGTAACGTGCACCCAAATATGAGCACACGGGCCTACAGAATTTTCGCCTCCATCGGAAATGCAGCCGCCGCAGTCGGGATTTGAACCCGCGACCTGCGGGTCAGCAGCCGAGTACCTTAGCCACTAGACCTCCGCGGCGGGGCTAATGCGTGTTTTAAGGTACCATAAGTTATTTACGTAAGAGCTTCGCAACACATTCAAGAGGCACGAAGTTTGAGAAACGGGGAAGACAAAACAATTCAGTGGTTCTTTCAGTGCTTAGACTTCAAAAAACCGCCCCGCCACGGTAGTCTAGTGGCTAAGGTACTCGTCTGCTGACCCGCATGTCGCGTGATCGAATCCCGGTGGCGGCGGCTGCATTTCCGATGGAGGCGGAAATTCTGTAGGCCAATGTGCTCATATTTGGGTGCACGTTGAAGAGCCCCAGGTATTCTAAATTTCCGGAGCCCTCTACTACGGCGTCTCTCATATTCATATGGTGGTTTTGGGACGTTCAACCCCACATATCAGTCAAGACTTCAAAAAACCGTGCAGCGTTGCATCGTACGTCTGTTCATGTCTGTGCTGTACGAAACTCTTTTCAAGTATCCGCACTGTTATAACCTGGTTATTATATATACAGTGATAACACGGTCAACACCTGGCAAGTCATTATTTGAGAATGTCTACGCGAGATTATCACTGGACGCATCGGCACTTTCGAGCGATAATGTAGCAATCTGGGCATGATGCCTCACCACTGTGAGTCGTCATAGTAGCTGAATGCCTCGCGAAAGTGAAAGCACTGCTCAAAGAAATCGCTGAAGAAAATTACATCCGCTTCGCAAACGTGATCAGTGGTGCACGTAGTGATGGCACCCCGTCACGATCTCGCTGATAAATACAACCACGCAACTGAGCGTGATGTCATTCACGGAAACGTATTCAACGTATGTCTGGCTGACCTTAGCGTTATCTGAACGCGCCTTGGAGCAACCATTGCAGATGACTACGCCAACTGTACAGTGGCATATAAGAAGCTGGAAGTCTACATACGGGCGTTACTTAGATGGATTCATCCAAAACATGTAGTTCTACTGTCAGTATTAAGCCCTCAAGTTCTTTCTTCGCTACATAAAGTGCTAAGCTACCTTCTTTTTCCGACTGTAACTGTTGAGTACACAAATCTATGCGATTGTTTAGGCCTCAAGACTTGCAGGGATGAAATAACCAAGCGAATTCAACACGATCAGCGTGACAAGGCTGACCACGAACCACGCGAACTTGTCCCACAAATAATGATGAGGAACACAGGGTAGCGTACTAAGCCCATTTTTTATTTATTTGCGTTTCGGTATCCCATATCTTACCTACTACTGCATATTCACTATATGCAGACGATCTGTGAATTTGGGCATCAGACACGAGTCTTAAAGCAGTTCCAGAAAAACTTCAAAATGGGCTGACAGTAATTATTGAATTTTTAGGAGCGGAGGCATGATTATTTCTCATGAGAAAATATCTGTACTTCCATTCACAAGGAAATTCCTTAAGAACTTTAAATTTCAGATAGACTCTCAACGCTTACAAATTGTGCAACAGCACAAATTCGGAGGGGTTACTTGAGACAGACGTCTGTCTTGGGCACCACAGATAAAATCATTAGATGACAAAGGCAACTCCCTAATCAATATATTACGTCGACTGACCGGAGTGAGATGGGGTCGTTCATGTTCTTCTTTATTGCGTGTACATTCAGCACTCATTTTACAAAGAATAGCTTACTATGCCCAGACTTCACTTAGAGGAGAGGGTTCAAAGATTGTTGGCCAGAAGCTTTCGCACATGTCTTGGTGTACCGCGCGCGTATGCCAGTGCTTTGGTAATTGCGGAGTCTCGTGTACCGACTTTCCATGCTATGAGATTTACGGAAACTTGCCGGCATTATCTTCGGTTGGCAACTCAACACGCTAATCTTCCCCTATACCAAATTATTTAGGAGAGATCAGCTGCAAGAATACATAAAACTATAGTAGAATTCAAGAGTTTACTGCCGACGCACGAATACTGGCCTCCATGCGCATCCCATTCACCATGGTGACTCTCTATCCCAGATATTACAACTTTGATTCCGGAAATAAATTGTAAGAACGATCTGCCTATAATTGTAATAAAGCAGTTTACTTTAACACACCATTATACTAACTATGAAGATTATATTCACGTGTACACCAACGGATCATGTCTGAATCAAAGCTCTACGTCGGCATTCTTTGTATCTGCATACCAAGCGAAAAAAGCTCTTAAGCTAAGCCATTTCACAGCAACCTCAATGGCAGATCTCTATGCAATACATAGTAATAAGGGCTGCAGCGCGAGCACGAATGTGCTAGAAGAAACAGACAAAGTCGAGGTACGGAAGGCAAAAGAGGACAACACGAGCGCTGACTACCAACTGAATTTTATTCGCAGCACACATGATAATATATACAACAGGAAACCTTTTCAACAGCACACGTGAGCAACGTGACATATTCTGGGGCATGTTCTGATAAAAAGAAGGTACTAAAACTAGCTAACCTTTATCTAAAAGTGCGAACTCTTTTTCATGCAAGGCCACTGAAGGTTGGCTTACGCATCCGTCACCATTTTTTCTAATAAAAAACGCTTCAGCTATTTCCCGAGTTAACTTGTCCATGTGGCGTGCTAGCACCTTCACGCCCGGAAAACGAGGCTGGCACCCGCAGCTTTTGCAGTGCAAAACAAGGTTTCAACTGATACCTTTGCATATGTCATTCATATGTTCTCCTAACCTTTTATTAATGCACCGCCCAGTTTGGCCTATATAACAACGACCGCACGTTAAAGGAAGCATGTAAACAACACCAACAACGCATTCTACAAATTTATTTATGTGTTTTACGGCGCATGTCCAACTTTTTTAGTGATTCCACTAAGTCGCTCATCCGTCATTCTGCAGATCTGGCTTACTTTGCACGGAGCTGATAAAACTACATCCACACCATATCTCGAGCCTACCTTTTCAAACCATGAGATATATTGTGGAAGTATGGGATGACTGCAACTCTTTTTCGCTCTTTATTTCCTCCTGCATTTTCTTGTTTTTGTTTGATTTTTCGCAACAAGGCTTCGCACACTGAAGAAATTACAGATTTTGGAAATCCTGCTGACACAAGTCTGGTAATTTGCATTGTTACACTATCAGTCATCTTGTGTGGGCATGACTTGGATAAGCCAGCACTTACAGCCGACGAAGCAATAGCTCTCTTGACCAGTTTTGTGTGGCAGGAGGCATAGTTTAACAAGGGTTTTACACTTCGCGGCTGGTATTCCCAGCATACGTGATTTGGAAACAATGTAATAATAATGTCTAAATACCTCAGTGAACCCTGTTGGGGAACTTCGCAAGTGAAGTCTAGCCCACCTCCATATGTTTTAAAAGCACTCAATACAAGTTCAGCCGGGTCTTTTCTGTTAGTTACGGAAGGCAGCAGAAAAATTAAATAGTCGTCCACATATCTGAAAGCGGTTTGCACCAAATCCACAAGTTTTTCATTGAGGATGGTGTCAATCTTGGCAAGAAAAATGTCACTCAGAACCGGGGCGACCCTTGATCCAATGCAAACTCCCTTACGTTGTCTATAAAGAGACCCTCCCCATGACACAAAGGTGGAGTTCAAGTAGAAAAGCAAAAGTTCCATGAAAGAATTAACACTGACGCCACAAACATTAATGAACAAATCTTCATGATTATCCTTGGTTATACAATCTTTAACATAATTTAACAATGTGCTCTGAGGAATGGAGTAATACAAATCTACAACATCGATACTTAAAACAGGGCACCCAATTGGATTATTATCCTTGAGGTATCTGACAACTTCTTGCGAATTACGGACACGGTAGGGGTCATTCAAAACTAAACTAGATAGATGTTTCTGCAAATAACCTCCCAAAAGCTTCTGCCAGGTTCCTCTTTCAGAAACAATTGTACGCAAAGGTTGTTCCGGCTTATGACTCTTAATAGTGAAAAAAATAGACAATTCTTGGGAAGAAGCTTTCTTTACGCTACGGGCTAAACCTAGCAAATTCACAGCCTCGAGGCGAGCTATAGCATCTTTCTTGATATTGGAACTTTTTGCTGTAACCTGTACAAAGTGTTTCACAACCGCCTGTGACGCTTTTTGCAAAAAGACATCATTGTGTAGAATAACGAAAACACCTTCCTTATCCGCTTGAAGAACACGCAAATTATTCGCGGACAAGAAACTAGAAAGTGGTTTTAGGCACATGAACGATCTTGATCGACACCCACCTCTCACGAGGACGTCGATGCATTCCGAAGTGCACCGACACCGTTCATCTTCAGGCACACGGGCTGACACATTCCTAGCGAGAGCCACCTTTTTAGCTCCTTGGAGGGAAGGTTCCAGGCTGAACCTGGGTCCCAAACGAAGCGTCTGTTGAAACTTCTCAGGAATAGGCGTGTCACTCAGGTTGATGAACGTCCCCACTGGTCCAGAACGCCTGCTTCGTCTTGGCAGGAGAGGCCGCACACGATTCCACAAAGACTCAGTTGCTAACTCAGACTGGTGGTACCACTTTCGGTACGCTCTCTCCCGGTGACGACCAGTCAGAAACCGGCCGCATGAAACTCGGAGGCAATCTCTGTAGAAGCGCACTTGTCTCCAGCACTCAGACCGGATGATCTTGCACATCCTTTTTGCGTGTCCCCTGGATGGAGCTAAAATCCCGCACAAATTGCGAACTTCCTCCGGACATGTCCCTTGCCGAATATTCCACGACGCTGCACGTGCTCGACATAAACATACTGCAATCCACGAAACCAAAGTGGCTGGGTCTTGAGAATAAGGGTCCAAAACAGTAGGACTGCCCTGTGTACTAGAAATGCATTGAAGAAGAATGGCGATTTGGACAAGTTAACTCGGGAAATAGCTGAAGCGTTTTTTATTAGAAAAAATGGTGACGGATGCGTAAGCCAACCTTCAGTGGCCTTGCATGAAAAAGAGTTCGCACTTTTAGATAAAGGTTAGCTAGTTTTAGTACCTTCTTTTTATCAGAACATGCCCCAGAATATGTCACGTTGCTCACGTGTGCTGTTGAAAAGGTTTCCTGTTGTATATATTATCATGTGTGCTGCGAATAAAATTCAGTTGGTAGTCAGCGCTCGTGTTGTCCTCTTTTGCCTTCCGTACCTCGACTTTGTCTGTTTCTTCTAGCACATTCGTGCTCGCGCTGCAGCCCTTATTACTATGAATTCAAACCAACTAGCCCAAATCGCCATTCTTCTCTATGCAATACTTTGTGTTTTACGCTTTTTATGTTTACAACCAGGTCCACTTCGATGTGTAGTTATCAGTGACTCACAATCCTCATTAGTTTTTTTTTAAGTGAATCAGCTTGGGCAACAAAGCTAGTGAGCTCGCATATGAAATACAGAGGACGTACGTTATAGCAAAACATTTAAACCACACCATAGTGTCCCAGTGGGGGCCAAGCCACTGTGGAATCACAGGATTATTTCCTTGATGTGCACATGCAGCACATCAAGGAAATAATATATCACTGCTACCTCTATCGATGAGCGATGCATGATGTGTAATAAATAAGCTGAGCTGTCAACTGTCTATGGCCACCTGGTTCGAAAATGGTGCGCGAAATTCTCAGTGATATAACATTGATCCCGGTATAGAATTAGATATTCAGTTAAAGGTTAGCCGATCGGTAGAAACAGGCATTCATAGGCTTCGATTTGGTACAGCCTACACGAACGCCTTCCTGTATACAATAACGAAAGCTCGCAGTCCTACCTTCTCATGTGGAGAAGCTCAAGAAGATTTGAAGCGCATTATTTTACATTGTAAAAATCATGACATATCTCGAAAGAACCTTTTACAAAAACACAATGTTTCGGATAAGTGACCTCCATCAATTGCAAAAATCTTGGGTCCATGGCAAAAAAAAAAAGCTACAAGCCACTGCAGTATAGTGCCTAGTATAGCGCGTGCAGTCGTTCACTTTCTGGAGGAATCAGAAATAGCTCAAAAATAGTAAACAAAAAGGAATACTATCCTCACTCTTAACCGGTATGTTTAAAAACAATATTTTTGTGCTTCGGTACAATATTTTTTAGAGAACCTTTCAGAAAACAGTGCGATACAACAGTTCGAGCGCACTGCACGGTGTAGCTATTGCAACGGTACCATATTGCAACGTAAGAGCGGGCTTCGCACTACGCTGAATGCTATGGGAGCTGTGCCGGGCATTGCACAAAACGACCAACAGCCGAATGATTGCTTCTGTAAAAAAGAAAAAGAAAAAGAAAATATAATAGCGGGGCTTTGTCCATGACCATTTAAAATCTTTTTCTTGGTTGTTGATACACAGCTGCGAACGTAATTTCCAGACTGCAAAAGCTCCCTTAGAACCAACTGCGACGACCTCCTTTATCAGAGGCTGTGTGGGGGACGGCCCGTTGTCACTTCTATAAGGGGCCTTCATGTTTCGGAAGAAGAAGCAGGATAGGCCGTGTTCACGTAAGTGCTACGTCAAAGCTTCATTAGCCACACACAAGATAAACAATATCAGCAATAAACTTCCGTTATTCTAGTAAATGAGATCAAGTAGAATGAGATTCAGAATGTGGAAGCATAATTAGCGAGCATGAACACCGCATTCATTGTCGCTCTAATTATCACATATCATTTCGTATCCACGAACCAGTTGGAGCCTAGAGGCGTCAACTGGTCTCCCCTTTAACTGGTTGCGCCTTTTTAATGGAGGCCTTCAACTGAGTATATCTATCACATGGTTACTATAAGTTTACAGCTATAATCAATAGTTCTAGACTGTCGAACCGTCTACTCGTTTCTCCTATACACGTAAAACTGGGCACGCTTACAGTCGGTTAAGCATATCATTGATTACGCATAAGCAGTCACAAACACAATTGGTTACTTCTAAACCATTAGGCTTATTAGAGGTCAATCTTACAACTGGTTATGTTTATAGCATGTTGTGCCTAATTACTCGTAAAACTGATTACTACACCATTGTGTATATAAAAAGATACTTTAAGACAGTTACGCATATTTGCGTAGCTTTGAGGTTGATGGAAGGCAATGGTGCAAACATGGATAAGCCGGTGTCAAACACCTCTCATAACATTCGGATAAAACGCACGCTAAGAGCGAGCCCAAATGAGAATATAATAATGTATACCTAAACCAGAGTACATCTGCCGTACTGCCCTGTTCGTATTAAAGCACTCTCGCCGGTCTTTTGCAGCTTGTAAGAAGCGACACATGAAGCACTTATTGTAAAGCCGACGCTTTTATATCTATAAAATATTCAAAATTAGTGTGTCGCAGGTGCCTTCGTAGTTAGGACACTCAAGAATTCGTCTCTCCAGCCATCTCGCGGTGAATGAACATCTGCGCCTCTGGCTGGAAGATTTTAAGCGCCTTACAGTGAACTGAGCTGTATGCAGCAACTAAGCTCAAAGTGTTATCTCAGCCACAGGGCAAGAAATTATTCCTAATAAAAAAGTGATAGCAATAATCAGCGCTTTCACATTAAGCCAACTTCAATATCAAGTGACGTTTCGCATGGGAGCGATATTTTGCTTTTTTTTGTTTGGCAATGCGTGACCAGCGCTGTAGAGGCCACGCGTTAGTATTCCGTAGTTTTATGTGCTAAAAGCACGACATAATTACGAGTGATGCCATGTTTAAAGTCTTCAAATATATTTCTATCATACAGGCTTCGTTACGGTGCAACAATATTTAAGTGTTCTAAACGGGTGTCTATGCAGCTCCCCCACATCCATTAAGTCGACGTTGAATGTTGAAATAGCGACCCACAAACCGCGTAGTTTTACTTTTGCGCCAAGTAAGTGCTTATTTTAAAATAAAATGACGTTATAGTGGTCCGCATTGAGTTACCGCGCTTGTAGTTATCCGCCTCAAGCGGAACGTGTGCCGTCACTGCAGCCTCGCACAACGTTGTGAGGCTTTACTGTGTGGCCGCCGACACTAGTAGCAACAGAACGGAAGTAGCGGGAGCCACAGCAGCAACAACAGCCATTGAACAATTTCCTGCCATTGGCTTTGAGAAGGCAGATGTGCTTTGTAAAATTGGGCTCCGCCAGATCGCTCAACCTGTACAGCTTAACCAGGCGAAAATCGAACTTTAGAACCACTCGCGCCTTACCCATAGTAACGTCCGGTGGTTCTGTTTTTTATGAATCAAACAGAAACAAACAAGCAGCATTTTATTACGTGTCTCGATGCATGGGAGAATCTTTATTTAGTGCAGCTAGTTCAAAAACAAACGATTAATTGTGGGCGGTATGTCTGACGTCATCGGAATCATTTCGCCAATGTTCTAGTAGCGGCGCATGTGTTCTCGTGCACTTACCCTAATTTCTAGGTAAGTAGAGCACTGCTGTTGATGATATTTCCCTTTTAGACGTTGTCGTACATTGAGCTTTATCTATGACACAAATTGTTATCTGGTACTAGTGTCCCTTTAAAACAACTGCTGCTGCCATCGATGGAAATACAAGCTATGCCCACTAGCTTAGCATCATTACACTACTGTCTCTGAAAAAAAAGGAGCCCTATGACTATGTTTAAGGAATACTTTCTTGCCAAGTAATGAATTCTCTTTAAAGACACTGGGCAGCTCACTTTCTAGATCATCACACTGCAGTGTGGTCGAATAGTCTAGAGACGCAAACGAGAATGAACGCGTCTGTTTAAAGAGTCAAATACGTGACATACTAGCGCTTACAAAAAAAACATACGTGTCCATAGCTACCTGCACTTTCGCTTTCTGTGCTTAGGTTGGAAACACTGCGTCCATGTGTTTGTATAAATTTCGAATTTCTAATAGAGGTTGCAGTGTGGAACACGCCACTGTTAAATACTTCTCCGTCAAGGTCCTCCATCATTACAAACATTCTTTGTGAAGTCTAAAGCATTTGGTGACTCACCGTACGCGGCAGTTAACCACCGGAGACGAAGTCCGCCGGGCCTCCATTCTCAAGGCCTGGGCTGTCGCAGAGGTTACCATAAGAGTCCTGGAATAGCGACCCTCCCCGTTTTTTTTTAATTTTTATAATAAAATCTTTTCATCATCACCGGGGACTGTGTCGACATGAGTGAGGCATGAATTGTCATCACTTGAGAATGTAATCATTACATCATCACGTTGTCTCACATCACCAATATTCATTAAATAATCAAGATATATATGGTGACGTTATCCCAGGACACCACCGCCTGTGCAAAGGTGGATCCATCATGAAGGCACTGCAAAACTATCTATGCAGAAAGCCTGCAATGTCTGAGCTTCTCAAAACTGTGCAAAGCTACGTTAGGTGCAAGAAGATAGGGAGGCGTATATTTAATGCATCGACTGGGAAAAGATGGATTTGATTTCACTTTCGAGGTGAATGCACAAAGATCAAGGACGGACGGACAGACAGACAGACAGACAGACAGACAGACAGACAGACAGACAGACAGACAGACAGACAGACAGACAGACAGACAGACAGACAGACAGACAGACAGACAGACAGACAGACAGACAGACAGGCAGGCAGGCAGGCAGGCAGGCAGACAGACAAAAACTTAATTAAGGCCCTGAGGAACTGCAGCCAGTGAGGTCCTACTGAGGACCCCTGGCTTGCTGTAAGTACGTGTTGGAGCCTAGAAGCGACGTCTCTCGGCTCTCTCAAGGGCCCTTTGGACTGCTGGTATTCTATTTTAGAGCTCATGATGGCCTTCTCGCTGTCCTCCTTTTTTTCTCTTTTTCAATGTACCACCCAGAGTACTGTGACTTGTACAGAACCGGCACGAACCCCGCCGCGGTGGTCTAGTGGCTAACGTACTCGGCTGCTGACCCGCAGGTCGCGGGATCGAATCCCGGCTGCGGGCGGCTGCATTTCCGATGGAGGCGTAAATGCTGTAGGCCCGTGTGCTCAGATTTGAATGCACGTTAAAGAACCCCAGGTGGTCGAAATTTCCGGAGTCCTCCACTACGGCGTCTCTCATAATCATATGGTGGCTTTGAGATGTTAAACCCCACATATGAATCAAAATCACAGAACCGACACGTTACAAAGTGCAGGAAGAACGACCCGTCTTTACTGAAGGATTTATTGTTCACTTCAAGACCATGGCGCAATACGGTGGGCTGCTCCAGCTGACGACGTTAAGACAGAGAAGCTCGTCATCGCTTGCACTCGAAGTAAGGCGACGCTGATCAGAAATATTATCAATACACACAGAACAAGACAACCCCGCCTATCCAAGACATATGGCCGCAGTTTCATTACGGTCCCATACACACCACTACCTGGGTCCGGTTCCTTCCGTTGCACCTATCTTCTCATAGTCAGATTGCAACGTGCTCCCGCCCGCCATTTCCGCCTCCGTGTCGTCTCGTATTCGTCGAGCACGCAGTCACGGCCACGCGTCAACGTAGGCCGGCCCTGTAATTAATTGATGGCGCCACGTATAGAGAGAAACGCTACGGCTGCCTTCGTTTGCTGGACAGCCGTCATCTCTAACCATCGAAGCGCGGTACGTGTATGCCACAACACTCGGACAAGCGGAAGAACGAAGACAGCCTTGTCCCTCGACGCCACGGCGTTCAGCGGAAAGAGAAGCAACGTACACGGAGTTTCGTCTTGCCTATTCTGGGTAGATTTGTGCGCAATTTGGTTACGAGAAGCAAAAACTACGTATTGCGTAAAAGTGACCAACACAGCTTGAGTTGCGGTTGTTGGCAACTTTGTGCCAAGTTGGCTATTTTTCGATTTGTTTGTCCACAAAAATTTCCAGTTGGTAGCTTGGATAATTACTTGACATTTCTAAATTTCTTGTTCTACTTTTTAAAACGACTCTATTTATTGATCAATAGTAAAAGCTCCGTTAATAGTACCAATCTTGTTCTATTTAGCGACAAGTTTTAAATAACATAGCTACTTGACAATATTGTACTTGAGCCGGTGTGCCTTTTCATCTCCCCCAAACCGCAACACTCGACGCCGTGCAGCACTCACTTGTTTTTCTACGGACAAGCGCGTTGTCACGACCCTTGCCTGTGGACCCGATGGTTGCGAATTTAGTCCCTGGCCGACTCTCGTAATATTGACTTTTTCGGATGACTTTCAGGTGGGCACGTTGTCAAAGGTTCATGATGAAACAAGCACACTATGGTCGAAGATTTACGACATATGATGGTATTAGCAAATGAAAATTTTTTACTGTCTGAAAGAAGGTTCTTTTACATGCATCACACGAATGCACGTCCCCACAAGGCAGCTTCATTATCACAGAGTTTGTATGCGAAAGCCTGCTATGATAAACGAATGCATACAGCAGAATTGAGTTATATATATATATATATACATGGTATGAAGAAAGGCAGGGAGGTTAACCAGAAAGAAAGTATCTTGTTTGCTACCCTGACTGGGGAAGGGGAAATAGGAGGCAGAAAAGTAAGAAAAATGGAATGATAGAAAGAGAGCCGGATGGAATAGAAAACACACAAACACACTAAAACGTCACAAACGTTCGACGAGGTAGGTCGATCGCAGAAACTTTGAGAGGGCCTTCGTCACTTTTTGGCGTGAAGCTAGATCTTTCCGGTATTCCAAAATTAACTTTAGGAAAGTGGCTGGTCGTCGAGACGTGCAAACACTGCTGACAGGATTGTCTTTGACAGTTGTATTGGGGGCACTGACATATGTTCGATGGTTTCGTCAGCGCCACAACGATCACACGCAGCACTGTCTGCCCATTCGACGCGGAAAGCAAAGGCGTTAATTAAAGACACCCCAAGCCACATGCGACAGAGAACGATTGTCTCACATTTGGATAACCCAGATGAAATGGAAAGTCGTAGGTATGCGTCCAGAGGGTGAAGACGGGTGTGTAAAAATCCGGGCGTGTTCCATAGAGACCTGGTGACATCTGTGACCTGGTGATATTTTTACGAAAAACATACATTAGCCGACAGCGGATCTTGCTAACGCCGTACAGAGCGCACAGTCATGCAGGCTAATATTATTATTATTTCCTAATTCAAAAATCTTTCACTATATCTCTATGCAAAATGAAAATTTCCAGTTTCTAGTAAGTTCTCCACCCTGTGTCTTCTCAAAGTATCCGTGCATACGGTGCTTGTTTCATTATGACTCTTTCCCTTGCCTCTTATAGAAGCCGCTACTCACGCTAGCTGCTCCGAATCAGAGAAAAAATGAAGAAACGCCAGAAAGTCATTTTTCTATTCGCTGTTGCCTATAAACTGTATTAATGTCAGTAAATTATAGCGGGGTTTTTAAGCTTGTGACTCTGATTCCATAACGAGAAAGAAAAGAAACAAAAAGCAACGCGATGCATTAAAAGACATGCAAGAGCATTACTGCTACTCCAACAAAACAAAACTGGAAACAGTGTTTATTGCTAAATGCACGCAGAACGGAGACATCTCATTGAAAGGATCGGGTGAAAAACGCAGACATATGATGAACCAGCCGCCGCTGAAGCTCTTTGCTTCAAGACTCCGTAAACACCGTCAGGTGATGGTCTGCCTCATTCGCAGGTCATGAAATGTCTTTCCAGAGCCGATCAATACACGGCAAAAAAGGTCCTTCTAGGAAATGCCTCGCTTCACACAAATATTTTCATCTTGTTATCGTGCGCGACGCCTTGTGGCAGTTATGTGGAGGAGCGCTTACAGTGACTCGCCCCACTCTGCTGGCAATAAAAAAATAGGAGCTGTGGTACATGGACTCATTGTCACCCACGAAAGACGGCCCACGAGTTGTTCAAGCTATCGGCTCAATATGAAAAAAAGTAATATGGTCAAGGTGGTCAAGGCAGCGCTACCACAGCTCACTTATGGAAACCCTCGCTCTTCGATTCCTTGCTCTGCTGAAGCTAATGCGGTTAGATTCAGTCGTGATAAGGTTAACGCACGATTTCGTAAATCATGTTTAGTGACCCTTTATCAGTGTCTTGCTGTATTTTTTATTGTGACCTCTGTTCAAGAGCATGGTGTTTATGTAATATTTATTTATTTCAACATCCTACAGCTCCAAAGGGCAATCGCAGAAATCGGCCCATACAATACATAAAAAGCATGAGAAAATTCGCTGAACACCAATAATAAGTAATATAAAACAACACGTCATCTAGTGAGGATTATCGAACATAACCAGGCACTGTTGATTGGTTAACCTTTGTGCTGCCAATTATTAGCGTCCAAATTAGATGAGTTGGTAGAACGTGCGTCCAGGAAAGCGATTGAGCCCTGGTTCAATTCCTTGACCAGGACAGAAGTTTCTTCGAGATGAAGCTTCTCTTTGTGAGAAATCTCAACGGATTTTATTAATGCTTTATGGAACTGACGTGTCATTGTCCGTTAACAATTTCATGCTCCAATATGATGCAGAGAGATTAAAAGCACAGCTCGGATGTTAAACTATGCTGGTGTGTCTTCCGATGCATCGTGCCGCTTATACAACGTCAAGCCGAAGACGGGTAGTATTCTGGTCTCTTTCGAGGGCCAGTGTTTACGTGCCTGTTTTCAGTACCACTACCTGTGACATGTTCGAACCAAAAACATGGAGCATGGCCACTATCAAGCCATTCCATCAGCCAACTCCTTGTAGGCGCTGAACGGCTGCAGCACTGTTAACCTCGTTAAGTATTCATTGCGTAACCTGAGTGACAGATATTTTATATATAAGGTGCACCAGATATCCTTAGTCAGAGTTTAAACATATGCCAACACAAACAATCTCGCCACGACCAAACGCATGTTGGCGACCACTGTCTGGAGTAAACCAGGCTATTTTTGTGTTAAGGTCAATTCTTTAATTAGCCTGTTTTAACTTCCTTCAAAAGAGACAAAGACGGGTCGAAAATTTCAATAAAAAATTGTAGATTGCTGTGCAAAACATTCAATTAGACAGTTTTGAATATTAAGTCTGTTAATTATTATTGTTTTTGTGTGAACTACAAATGCCCGCGAAATAAAAAAAATACCCACTTGACGAACCCACTGGCGCGCCTACGTGCGCCATTATTTTGGTGCTCTCTAACGTTCCACGTACGAACCATACACTTCCTTCGCAGCGGCTCAAGATGGTGGTAAGCAGCCACCGGAGTTATCGCTTTTGTGGCTGATAGCGAAACATGTTCATCGTAAAGCCACCGCCATCGTTGCGGCCCTGTCGAGACAGCACAATCGGGCAAATGCTAATGTCGTTCTTACATAGAACGTTAAGGAACACTAGAATCATAGTGCACACTGGCGCGCAAACGGGCTTGTCACGTGGTACTTTTTTGCATTTCGACAGCATTTGGATTTAGTAGAAAAACACTGATAATTTACAGATATAAAGCTAGAAACACTCACTTCGGACGCTATGCAAACCGACGAACAGTTTTCTCATTGTAATATCTAGTCCATTTTTCTTGCTTAAAAAGTTAGTTTCTAAAGGTAAACCTAACTAGGAGATTGATGAGAATTCAAATAATTATCTTAAATTGTCTCAAAGAAATCCCGGCAACAGTCAGTGACATGCATTTGATGGCGTCATCATTCCGTGTGTCAGCATATATTTAAACCATGGCTAAAGATAGCTGTAACACCCTGTATATTTCCCTTTAGTGGAACTCCTCAAATTGGATAAAATTCAGCCCCTTTCCAGTTTGTCTTATTCTTCATCTTTGTCTTTTCAAGATTATTTAACGATATCTCGAACACTCTAGGTGTACTGTGGCTTCACATAAAAAATAGCGTGCCTTGCATAAGTATCTAAAGTCTCCATTGGTGAATTTCGCTTGGCCAGGCCCCGCCACGTTGGTCTAGTTGCTACGGAACTAGGCTGCTGACCCGCAGGTTGCGGGATCGAATCCCGGCTGCGGCGGCTGCATTTCCGATGGAGGCACAAAGGTTGTAGGCCCGTGTGCTCGGATTTGGGTGCACGGTAAAGAACCCCAGGTGGTCGCAATTTCCGAAGCCCTTCACTACGGCGTCTTTCATAATCATTTGGTGGTTTCGGGACGTTGAATCCCATATATCAATCAATTTATCTCGGCGAACATGCAGAATATTTTTTCGCAAAATCATTTTGCCTGACTTCAACTTGAATGTCATACTATTCATCGCATTAAAGAAGCGATAACGGCGAGCGCATTTTGAGTAGCATCATGTAAGAAATATGTCGTGGAAGAACGGGAGCTTCGTATTGATATTCACGAATTATTATGGTGGAATAATTCCTCCTCATCTGCATCAGTATACCTTGCTTCAGAATATGATTGCGCGATTTTTTCATTGCACAGGTGTTCTGAATAGGCGCTTCAGAGCTCCACAGCGCACGTAGCCGGCCTGAAAGCAGCCTGCTGCATACACAAGCGAAAGCTAAATGCTCCTGCCTGTTCAAGTAAACTAAACGGAAAAACAAGTCATATCTGCAGCCGAATCGGGCTTTCAAACAGTGCCTCACTTGGTGCTAGTGCTCGAAGTGGATCCTCGCGTTGCGTGACAAACGACGACAGCGAGATCAACAATTGAGGGGTTGTTGCCCCGTGCGTATGCAACAGCTGCCAGCAAACGGAACGAGTGGCCCGCAAAGCGCGGTGTTTTTTTACGTAACCACGAAATTCCCTATTTCGTCGGTATCGTTACAAGTGAGTTTGATGAGAGGGGCGCTTTTAATGCAAAAAGTATTCCATCTTACACGTAATGCACCGTCGTGCAACTTGCGTTATTTTTGCCGAGGGCGTCTAATTACAGTGACTGATATATACGAAAGGCTGGTGATAACGAATGTGTTGCGAAAATTTATGCGAATCTCTGCTGTCAGAGACTATATTGCCAGGTTATTTTAGAAAAAGAAGCAAACTGTCATATCTGATTATCTTTCTTGTGTTCAAGTGCATTCGTGCCCAAGCCTGAAGGCCAGTTGTGTTGCGATGCGACAGTAGATAAGAAATGGCTGTATACGCCCCTCAGTGTTTTTTTTTTCTAATTCGCCGAGGAGAAACACGCCCCATCTTGTTTTTTTCTGGCTGTTGCGGAACGGTACGTTCGACTATCTTTCGGGCCCAATAAGTGATATTCTGTTTTACTGCTGTCATTGTTTGTTTTCTCCCGCCTGTCTGTACGCCAGCCAGCCATCACATCCGTTACAGTATGGTGTCGCCAAGAGATCAGTACGTTGGCTTGAGTCTATTGCTGGAAAGATGTGAGTTTAATGAGAAGAATAATTAGGTCGACTGCCAGAATCCCCAAAAAGCCATTAATACTCTTTTGTTTTTTTTTTTAAAAACTAAATGCATTGAAGCATGCAAAGACTGGTGATGGTTCCAGCCATCGACTTTCACAAGCCGTACAATCATAATCACTTCCCCCAACCATTGTGGTGGGCGTGATTACATAATTAAAAAAAACCGAACGCTCATTGAACAATTCTGCTTTGAACAATTGTTCTCCACTATCCAGAGAAACCGCCGCAAGGTTGAACACTTCAGCGGGTACGATTTCTGTTGCAATAAAAAACAGAGATTTGCCAAAGAATGGTGGAGTTCCTGTAATCACTTCCGGGTACAGCACAAGCATTGCAGGGTAGGCAGTACTTTTTCCTTCTTCCAGAGCTCTTCTTATCATTTCTTTGAACGCTTCCCAAGTGAGTTTTCTTAGCTTCTTAACAATCACGCGGGGTAATTTAGAGCTGTGACTCGCGACCATAGAAAACAATAGTGCGAGATTGGTTTCCGAGCGGCCTTCTTAAGCCACGCAATGCATCTTTATTGGAAAACTTCTTGTACTATCATAGCACTTTCTGTACTCTCAATATGTATTGTTTTGCTAGGGTTCGCTGTTGCTGATGGCATAATAAAATAAGCATTACAAAAAGCAGTGCTTCATCGAAAGATTTATGCTGAGGGAGTGTTAATTGCTTTCTATAAGAGGGTGCGCGAGATCCCATTGTTCCATGAAATAGATTGAGGTGGTTTAGTAGGTTCAGATGCACAGAACATTGGTGAAAAATACAGCTCAAGTATGAGTCTTAAAGCATGCTTCAATAGGCGCTGCCATATTCTGGAGGCTTATTGCCGGAGAACGGCTAAAATTATAAACCGAAGAATCGCACATGGTGCAATCTATGTCGCCACAACGCAAACCATTGAAAATAAATTGTATTAAAATATTAGACAAAATTTCGTGCTCCTTTTGCAGGTCCGTGAAACCTGTTACACTTCATATGGCCAAATGATACGCATAAAAGGAAAAACCACGAACGCAATAATTACGCTGTCCTGTAAAGCGTGTGTTCCTGTAAGGCTAACGTGTGCTTGGAAGAAGCCACACAAGCAGACATGGGCAGGGCCAGCGAGCAAAGAGGGGCTGTCGTTGTGGCGTGGGTACGTGAAAGTAACGTGCACCTAGGCACCCTATGTTCTCCCATTCAAGGTTCTGGTGTACGAGCTTTACGGTGTAGTGGAAATCAATGACGTGGAAGGTTCCCTTAAACAATAAGGGAAGATAGCTCTTGTACGCAGGGTGAGAGGGGGGGGAATGAATGTGTGTTCGCGCGAGGATTTTAACGCTTTCAAATTGCATGCATTAATAAATGCACGTATACATATATACATACGTACATACATACATACATACATACATACATACATACATACATACATACATACATACATACATACATACATACATACATACATACATACATACATACATACATACATACATACATACATACATACATACATACATACATACATACATACATACATACATACATACATACATACATACATACATACATACATACATACATACATACATACATACATACATACATACATACATACATACATACATACATACATACATACATACATACATACATACATACTACACGCGTACACGTTCTTGAAGGCACCATATCAACACGTCCAGTTATGGACCAATAGTGAAGTAATAGTCATGTGAACATGCGCACAGCGTTTTGCGCATGTCTTCTTTTCAGAGCGGATAGAGACACCCACTTCTTTGTGTTGCCGTTGGCGTCGGCGTAACCGATAAACATCAGAAAACAAAATAAGGAAACAATATATGGCACGAATGGGTTTTGAACCTGGGCTTCCTGCACGTTAGTCGACTATTTGGCAACGAAGCGACGCTGGCACTTAAAACTCGTTTAGAAAAACATTATATAACGGTGTCATTCCGGGCAAGAAATCGCTATAACTTATATTATATTGCGTGACCGAAGAGTAAAATAAGAACCAGGCGTCACACAATGCTAAATGTGCAATAAATTTATGGCTTAAAGCTTTCCATTCAATGCAGACTGGTCAACCATAATCCTCGATTGTCGACAGTCACATACAGCATCATCGAAATACTCCTAATACTTTAAATATACGTAGCAGGTACCTCGCTTATCCGCACACAGATGAATAATGGCGTAGTGTTTGATTACACGTTACGCGCATCGCACTGTCGGTCCGAGCTTGGTTCGGCACATATGCGTTGAACCAGGTTGTGCGCGTGGCATTAAAAAGCCGAGCTCAGATATTCCCTTTAAGCCGTACAGTAATCTTCCGCCGATTTTTTTTCTGTATTTTTCTCCCGGACACCTCGGCAAACTCCCTTATCTCTTTCTCCACCGCAGAGTAGCATACCAATCGTCCTATAGTTGCTAACATTCCTTCCTTTCTTCTCACCATGTTGCTTCTTTGGAGCTGCGTATAAGCTTGATACTACATTTTGAAAAAAGGTCATGCATTAGTGATTTGGACCTTTATTTAGCCAGCTTCACTACTGGTGTTTTTATCACTGTGACCATTACATTCACATCTGGTACGTGAATTAAGAAGAGTATATGGCACTCCATATCAACACTAACTTCCCATTAATATATTTGACGAAAAAGTTGATCAGACCGCAGACTCTGTATATTCGTTCATACATGGCCGTACCAAGACTTTCCCTGGCGACTACAATAAAGCGCAGCTACGCCAGTTTGGTAGACCGTATTCCACTGGGCGTCGCCTTCACTCGACGCTATGTGCACCCTATACAGCATGTGAATAGCCCTAACTGTGAGTGCTGCCAAGTGGATTAAACTTCAGGAAATTTGTCGTGTGACTTCCCTCTAGACGTGTCCCAACGAAAGAGGATGGCTTCAACCTTGGCAAACATAGCATTGGATACTCTCTCGGGGAAACTAGCCTATTGGCCGCAGTGTCCGACCAGATAGCATCAGCAAGTGCTCCAAGGGTACTTATAGACTCTATGAAGAGCATTAGACCAATCACAAGGTCATTGTGGTATTGTGCATAACAATAACTTCTTTATACACCATTATCATGTTCATCGGAAGCTGTACCTTTTTACAGCCAAAGCATTTATAACATCACAATGAGGGCCGATTCTGACTCAGTAGTTGTCCACCGCTGCTGCCAGCCCCACGGGTCAATAGAATCCGCGCCCTCTACGCCTGCGCCATGCCGGTGCTTGAAACTACTTTGCGATCTGACCATACGCAAGCTTCATGTCGAGTAAGGAATGACGTTAACATGCGTAAGAAAGCGGTTTAGAGCAGCAAAGTAACAATCAGGCATAACACAACGCGAATCGCGTAACGAGTGGGCCGCTGCATTCTCCAACCCATTTCAAACGTCTGAGACATAATTCTTTATCATCGTCAACCACAGCATTGAAATAATTCACATAAAGATTTACATGTGCGGAGCAAGTGCCGCGCTTTGCCCAAGAAGGGCGAACAATAGATTAAAGCCTTGGTGGATGTTTCCACACGAAACAACAATATGGTGATTTAAGGCGTATAGTTGGTACCATGCAAATGTGCTTGTATAGCTCCAAGATTGTTTAAAAAAAGGCTTTAAACAGGCCGCTCTTTATGCTTTTGTTGTGTCGGTGCTGTCAGTTCCACGCAGGCCTGGTGATTTTCTTTTTCTTAACAGTGTGTGTTTTATATGTTTGCGGCTCCTCATGCCCGCACTCCATAGACCAATTCTCCCACATCGCTTTTCCGAAGAAGATGCGCAACCATACGGTCTCGTAAGCCCTTGTTGAAATCGGGTTTCAAATCTTACAATATTAATATCCGAGAGTCTACTTATACGCCTAAATTGAAGCTCTTCAACGTGCAGACGACGTTAGTGCCTTGATCACTAAGTCATGTGGGAAATTCGATTTATGAGATTGCGTTGACATTAATTCAAATTTTGCTTATGCATTCAGGAAGACGACGACAATGTTCTGAAGCACTGCCTGCGTTAGATCAGTTCGTAATTTTTTGCTATTTTTCCCAGTCTAACAGTTTTTATTGCTTGTTTGTGCTTCGTACTCCCACCGCGACGACCTGTAGGCCCCGTCCACCCGGAAAAGCACGTCAAACGGACTTCTAGACGGCCTGTGCCTTACCCGCCACGGCACGAAACATCGCCGCCAGATGCACTTGACGCCGCATCTATGGCAGCAGCAGCAACTACTACTCCTGGAGCCTCTGTAGAAGGAACTATAGACCATGGCCCCTGCGAATAAGAGACTACGGGACGAAAAAGACGGCTCTGACCCTTCAGATGAAAATGCAGAGGATATGAACCAGGGATCCTTCACAGTTATATGCTACAAGAAAAAAAGCGGTACTGGCGTCCCTGTTGTCTTCAGGCCTACCGCGGATGGAGGAAGCTTATGGAAAGTCAACACTAACATTGTCGCATCAGCCGTTGTAACGTCGGCTCAAGAGAAAGTTCTTAACCATCGCCTCAAGAAAGATTGAAGCCTGACATTCACAGTGTCAACAATGCCGGCCGCCAACAGTCTACTAACTGTCTCTGTCCAGTGGAAGCCCGGGTCCCATACTCTTACACAGCGAATTATGTGAAAATACAAGATGTCCCTTTGAGTTACTCAACTGAAGACTTACAAGACTATCTGCGTCATCAGGGTATCGTGTCGGCAAGATGACCCACCACCTATACACCCGAAGATGGCGGCAAGGTGAAAAAGGTACGTCGTCGATCTGTAATTTTGCAATTAGCCAAGGATTCACCATTACCTAAACGAGTTACGCTTGGGTTTTGTAGCTACCTGGTGGCCGAGTACGTCGGGACAGCTACACAGTGTTATATATGCCAGAGGCATGGTCATATATCGAGACATTGCAATGGCCCGGTGGGCTGCAAAGTCTGTGCTGGTCCTCATTTACACATACAGTGTACCTCAAGAGCACAACCTAAATGTGCTAACTGTGGTGGTCCCCACCCTGCTTCGTATGGAGGGTGCGTTAAAAAGAAGGATGCTACACTTGCACGCTCGTCGAAGCAAGCACGAGGGAAACCACCAAGGCGCAATGATCTACCGCCTAATCCAGAAGTTGTCTTCACTGATACGAAAGACTTCTTTCAGGAAAGATCATCACAAAGCCGCAAGGCAACTGGTGACACGTACGCTGATGTGAAGAAAACTAAACGTGGGAAGCCGACTGGCACATCGCATCTTTCAAAGCCACCACAAAGCGTCTCACAAGATTCATCTGCGAAGGGCAACAACACGGAAAAACACCAAGATTTTGCACGCATACTGATTCCAATGCTGTTCGCAGCTCTCAAAGCCCTTGTCCGCGCAAATTCTTCGTCAAAAAATATTCCAGAGGTAGGAGCAATTCTTACAATGGAGCCATTGGTGTCGACGTCTTACGCACCGCAGGGGCGTTCTCCCTCGCACTAGTAATCATGGCTTCCCCAACGACATCTTCACCTGAACTGACCATTCATAGAATCTCCTGCACATGCACCATATTCCAGTGGAACGCTCGGGGCCTTCGCTCGAAGCTCTCAGATTTCCGGCGACTGGTGCGAGAATACCAATTCCCATTTATCGTCATGTCTGAATCACGCGTCGACCCAAATTTTAGAATGAACGGATACTATTTTCATCACTCAAAGCGACCTTACGGTATCAGCAGATTACTCATCGGCTTTGGTGGAGACATTTCGGCCTCCGCGATCGATATCGCGCCCCACTGCCACAACGAATATGTGTATACCATAAAGATAATAGGTAAACATGAATACACTCTCATCAGAGCATACCTGGAACCAGGCAGGCCTTTCAACACTTCAAGGCTTGAAAGCTTGATTTCAAGGACACTTTCCCCACACATCCTCACTTCAATGCCCGCAATGAAATCACCACAATTGCTTCAATGCCCACAATAAAATTTGGGGCAGCTCACACACTTGTTCTCGAGGAGATAAGCTTGCAGAGCTGCTCTCTAAATATTCAATTGAACCCCTAAATGACGGCAGCATCACATTTCTACGAGGCACCACGACTACCAGCAGCATCGACGTGACCTTCGAAACATGTTCAATCGCTTGCAACTTTGACTGGTGCACCGACTTGGAAACGTGTGAGAGTGATCACTGCCCACTCATGATATCAGCTGCTGGTGTAAGTATGGCATCAAAGAGAACCGTCATGAGATCCACAGATAAGAAGGCGTACAAAGACGCAGCAGGAAAGGGCATCACTGCCGCAACAAAGGATGATGAATTACTCGCTACGATGGCTTATCGCCTAAAAGAATGCACATACGTTTCAACTGAAAACAACAGATTTCCGTCAAATGATGAATAGTTTGAAAGACTGTGTGCTATTCGCAGGTGAGCTGAATGGAAAGTTCTGCGCACAAAGAGTTTAGAAGAGCTCCGAGCCTGTCGATGGAGACTGCGTCATATTCGGCGCTACCTGGATAAACGTAGCTGGCAAAGATGGCGTGACTTTTGCTCAACACTAGATGTTCGCCAACCTGTGTCCAAAAATTTGGCGGGTTTTAAGAGGCATGCGCATGCCACTCCAGCAGCTTCACCGTTTCACCGCACTCTCCCTGCACGAACGAAAATCCCTCAAAGAGCTCTCAGAAGGGTAATGCGCACTACTATCAACAAATTCAACGCTTTGGACCACATCTGCAGGTAACCAGCCTGGCCACTCAAGGGTGGCAGTGAGGAACTAAACACTGCTATCGGTGAGTCAAACAGGCGCCCATCACCTGGCCATGACTAATTAAACTATGAAGCCATTGCAAAGCTACC
The DNA here is from genome assembly GCF_043290135.1 of Rhipicephalus microplus. NCBI lineage: Eukaryota > Metazoa > Arthropoda > Arachnida > Ixodida > Ixodidae > Rhipicephalus > Rhipicephalus microplus. The sequence continues at coordinate 1,533,592 of NW_027464623.1, forward strand.
CCACGCGTCCCGCCCAGGACTCCTAGAATATTATAATTTCTCGTGGATGTCTGCAGTGGTCCCCACTGAGTGGAAGCTGGCGAAAATAGTGCCCATTTTGAAACCTGGTAACAGCCAACAAGCTACACCTCTTTCCGGCCTGTCGCCCTACTGAGTCGCGTTGGCAAACTCATGGAGCGAATGATTCACAAACGATTGACCTGGTTCCTAGAAAGACGCAACGAGTTTCCGCAAGAAATGAATGAATTCCTCCAAGGCAGGTCGGCTATCGACAATGTCATCGCACTTGTCTCTTCCCTTGAAAAGGACCTCTTGGCAGGACGAATCCCGACAGCCGTATTCCTGGACATCAAGGCAGCTTTCGATTCAGTCTTCCGCCGTGCCTTTCTCGCAACTATGGAAGATCTTGGCCTAGAAGGGAATCTTTACAAATGGACTGAGAACTATCTAGAAGAGCGGAAAATATATATGAGCACTCCAAATGGTCCCACACAGTTCTTTACAGTAAAAAAGGATGTACCCCAGGGTGCCGTGCTCAGCCCGCTCCTTTTCAATCTTACCCTTTTACACGTAACGAAATCACTCCATCTAGGAGTACACATCACGATTTACGCTGATGACATCCGCAACTGGAGCGCTTCAAGGTCACGTTACATCAACAAACAGTGACTTCAAAAAGCTTTACAGAACATCTCCACATATTCAGCGCCCCGAGGCATGCACCTTTCAACAGAAAACAGCACAGCCATTGCTTTCACGAAAAAGAAAATGAGCAAGTATGCGCTACTCCTCGGTGGATGACCGCTGACCTATGTACGGTCTCAAAGATTCCTGGGACTCATCATCGACAGAAATCTTTCCTGGTCTCCTCAGGTGTTGAAACTTCAAACTAGAATAGTAGCAGCCACTCAGCTCTTAAAATTCATGGCTGGAACACGATGGGGATGTAGCTGTCGCTCAATAGTACTGCTCCAGAACGCATACATTTAAGGAACATCACGCTATTGTCTACCGGTGCTTCGCCGACTATCCTCAGCAAATAAAAAATTTCTGGAAGCTGCACGCAACAGCTGCCTACGAATATGTCTAGGGCTCCCGAAGAGCTCATCAGCATTGGGAACTGTAGCGGAAGCAGTATGTCTCCCACTGGGTGTCATCTCTATCCAAGAAGCCATGCGTACACATCTTTTACATGTATTACAAAGTAAAAAGCATGTCCTTTACTGAGTTCACCTAACGCACAGCAATTCTTTGTTCGGCCAAGCTGCGTGAATGCTTCAACTCTCTCCTGTTAATCAGCCACAAAAATTAATGCCTGCAACATTTCCTCCCTGAACACTTTCGTCTCTAACTATAAAAAAGCTTTACCTGGCATCAATGGGGAAAGAGACGAATGTCACAAGATGCGCTGATGCAGACTTCCCTCCTCTTCTTAGCCGAGAACTATGCTCAGCACTCGCACATTTACACCGATGCCTCAACCACTCAGGAGACTTCCGCTTAAGGACTTTATATCACTTCTACAAGACAAATGATATCCTCTCGACAGCAAGGGAAGACATCCTCGACAGCAGCAGAACTTCATGGCATCAAATAAGCTGTCCTCTACATCTTGCGCCAAACGCCGGACCAATAAGTAATTATCACACACTCCAAAAGAGCACTACAGATATTGTTCAACCTCCTAAAGAAAACGAATTGTCACCCCATTTCGTTCGACATAGCATATCTACATCACTAAACTGTGGCCGTAGGGAACTCTACCACATTTCAGTGGATACCAGTTTATTGTGGAATTTCCGCCAACGAAAAAGCAGATGAAGCAGCACGCAAGGGTCCACGACACCACAATTACAGACGAACTGATTTCACTTAATTAGATGCAACCCAGACGGCCAAAACACTTGCGATTGAAGAAAATAAGAGACACTGGAACCTTCCGACACATCATTATGTCTTCCTTAACACAATCGACCCCTGTCTTAGAACAAGACTCTCATTCAAAATTCCTCGCTATCCGGAAACACTATACTATCGTCTACGTCTAAACATCGCCTATGTTAACAGCCTACGGTACCCCTTCGGTCAGTCAGCGAGTCCGTACTGCAACAACAGTGGCTCCATCGAATCTGTGGAACATATATTGTTCGAGTGTAGGGCGTATGCTCAGGAGCGTGCGCTTTATGAACATTGCATGCATTCTATAACCAAGAGAACTTTCTCCCTTGACTGTGTATTGGGACCTTTATCCTGCCCCACTTTACAGAGGCGTGCTATGAAACTTTTGTTTTCGTACTTGAACAGCATCGGTCAGCTAGACAAGCTGTAGCTGTAGCTTGAAAATAACAAAAAACTAATAACGCACGTCCTCATTCAATGGTCAAAAAGGTGGCCTTTTCTTTTACTTCTGTTTATTCTATCGTCTATATTGACAATTTGTCTTTTTTTCTCTATCTTCTTATTTGTACTTTTAATCCTCAATTCCCTTTCCCACGCCGAGTAGCTAGTCAACGAATTTTACATGCCGGCTAAATTCTCTGCATTTCAATCAAGAGTTCTCTCTTTTATGCATCTACGCAGTACTGTGTACAGCGCGTCTTTTTATACAATTGCTTGATTTGTGGGGTCCAACGTTCCAAAATTACGATATAGTTATTAGAGACGCCGCAGTGGAGGGCTCCGCAAATTTCGACCACCTGGGGTTCTATAACAAGCACCCAAATCTGAGCACACCGGCCTACAGCATTTTCGCCTCCTTCGAAAACGCAGCTGCCGCAGCCAGGATTCGATACCACGGTATTTTTATCCGCCATCCTACCTTAAATACCTTGAGAAGAGAGTCACATCGATCGTAACAATTAAAAACAAAAAAACTAACCCGTGATGAACTTCTGCGTTATGAGCGCGCCCTCTGAGACTTGCCGAGTTGGTCCGTTCTTTGGACACGCGGGACGCTTAGTTTCATTTCGCTCTTTTACATTGCAATTCCATGCTGCGCGATCAACTCGATACGACGTGCTATTTCCACTACCACACGTCATCGATGTGTTCTTTGCTTGAATCCCCCCGTAGAAGCCTGCCTTTATAAAAGAACAAAGGTACTGCGTAAGAGCCCACATTGAATTTGTTGTAGCCGTAAGTGTGAACTGGCCCACAAAGGTTGGATAAGCCATAATACAATCAGTCGATGGGTAGCCAACAATGGCCGCTAATAACCATAAGACAAAAGGTCGATAAGGAGCAAACAAAGGTTGATATAAGTAGCCATAAGGCAGGAAGTTGATAAGTAGCTTGCAAGGCGATGAGTAGTCATAAATTGAAAAATCGCTAACTATCCGTAATACAATTAGTAGATTAGGTGGTCCACAAAGCTAGATAAGTATCCATAAGGCAAGAAGTTAAGAAGTAGTCAACAAGGGACGGCGAGCAGCTATAAGCTACAAAATCGATCAGTATTCATAACTCCGTGAGTCAGGCTAACGAAGGCCGCACACAAAAACAAACTTAAAGTTTTGGCAGTACTCCCGTCCCCATTAGGGCCAATGGGCTTGCAGATAGATGTTCTTGTGATTACGGCTAAGAAACATTTTTTTTTATTTTTTATTTCAATTCAGATGAATAAAACTCCTTTGAAATCATTCGTACAATTTATAAGGTTTGCAGAGGGATTGGAAACGAAATCATGCATGCAAACGGAGACGCAGCAGCACTTAATGGGCCCCTGACCCCGTTTGTTCAAAGTTCGCAAAAATATCGCGCGACATGGCTGTAACACCATGTCTATCGAACTTGCTAACGAAGTTTTATATTTATGGAGTTTAAGAAAGTTTTGTTGTGGGCTTGTGGCAGAGGTATAACCTTGCTATCGCTCCCCTATATGGTTCCTTGTTCCAGACAGCCAGCTTTTTCATCAGAATAATGAGCCTAATTACTCCTCACAGCCGCGCTAATTACCCCTCTAGAAACACAACAAGTTCGAAGACACGATCGAAAACTAAGTGGCAATGACATTTAGCCATTTCAAATTAAACTCTTACAAAGCAAATAAACGGTAATGGAAGAATCTCTGGAGACAAGGGCGGACACTGTGACTAGTTTCAAACTTTCAGTAAGCAATAAATTAACTTACGTTATATACGTTTAAGATTAAGAATTCATACCACTGGGCGGTGACCGGGCGATGCTAAAAGCCGTATCGATTTATTCTGGGCATAGAGGGTGCGGCAGAGTTCGAGGAGAAGTTCCGAATCAAAACTACACTGAAACATGAGCAACACATTGTGCGTATTTTATATAGACCATAGGCGATGCTCTGCTTGCAGCATATAGCAATTCGGCCGTACGTGGTGGCTCGTACGTGTTGGCGTTTCCTTTGAATATCTGCTCCGTGGACAGCGGAGGGAGATCTTACAAACGGTGTCCGTGAAAGACTTCCACTCGGGGAGCACGACAGACTTGACGCTGTTTAAGCCTCGTGGGTGACTTTCTTCGTGTTCGCTTTTCTTTAGTGGTGCTGCCCGGTGTGTTTGCCCAGTAAAGAGAGTCGCGAAGGAACGTGTTTGCGAAATCTCGTTCGTCGCGGATGGAGTGTTCGAATTGGTGCGACTCCGCATAAGGCATTGAGTGTTTTTGCGGTCGATCAGCAGGCCCACTAAAACTGCTGGGCAAGACAGGCAGCATGGGCAGTGGTCGCTTACCGAAATAGCGTTTTTGCTGATGAGAGTGTTCGAAGGAAGTTCTTTTCTGTTTGTTTCTGGGTCCCAAGTTTGATGCGTGGCTACCAGAATAGCGTTTTCGTGGAAGTGTCTTCTTCTGCTTCAAGAACAACTGTATTTTATGAAGCTCAAATGCCTTCCCTGCCCTAAATATTTCTACTAGTTACAACGGTACATTTTGGTAAAAGAATATGACTAAAAAATGTTTTATCACATCATTTTATTACCACGTACAGAGTGCGGAGACTAAGCGAACTATAGCGAGTTTCATAGCGATAAACAGCGCATTTATGCTTCCATATTTTTGGACTGAACAAATTCAGGCGGCCTGAATGAAGCTGGCTGTCACTTCAACGCAGCCTGCAAAATGTGTATCATTTTATAGACAGAGCTTTAAAATTACGCACTTGGATGAACTAAAACGAACGAGTTTTGTTAAGTGTACACCTTCCTTGAAAGCACCATGCGTAATGCTATATATTTACAGTTAAAGCTGTTATGACATCACACTAGCAACCTAATTAGCTATTGAAGTTATCCACCACCAGCATCGTCGGTGTATGTAATCGCTGTTTGGCGAAGTGAGAGAAAAAACAAGATAAGGGGAAAAATATATGCAGGATTAGCAGGGGTTCGAACCCAGGTTCTGTGCGAGGCAGACGGGTATTGTTGCACAAAGGCATGTCAGTTCTTGAAACGACTGTGAAAAAAAAAATATCCTAGTAATCTGCTATGGCTAGAAAAGAAGTCATGTTCACTTTTGTAATACATCGTGGCAGAAGAGTAAAATGAGCAGCAGGCATTCCACAATGTGGACTGTAACAGCTTGTTTTTATGTCCTGCTTCAGCTACTAAACAAAGTAGGGACACCGAACAATTTATGTCTTGTTTCATGTATATACCCAGAATTTAATGACGACCTCATTAAGAATGTAATGGGTCATTTAACGCTTCCCACTTGTTACAATGGCCTCAGCTGTAATGTTTCGTTCTCATCAGCCACAACATGAACGAGGTGCAAGTGACCCATTCAAATGTGTAGCGGGTACCTCGATTCTCTATGAAATGGCGAATAATGACATACTGGGTGCTCTGAAACTTCACAAAAATTATGATGATTTATTGTGTACTGGATATCCCTCAAGTCTTCTGGTATAAGTGGCCCCAGGTGAGCTCACAACGGTTTCAAGCAAGGCCGCTCTTACAGCTTTCACTATGACCGTGGTGCGTGTTCCTCGCAGGCCTGGCGTTGAAAAGTTGAAAAGTTGTGGCACGTTGGCACATCTTCTCTATAAAATGGCTATACATGGCGTCAAAAGGCAAGCATGAATGCAAAGTGTTATCTAACAACGACGTAACACACCGAACCTAGAGCACTTTCGCGCTCACGTACGAACTGTGGTCTTCAAACGTTTTGATAACGTATACGTTTACGGGTAAATGAATATACATACTCAAAAGAAAACAAAAGTGTTGTCCTAAACTCACCCCTCTCAAACTGTTTGGAATGCAGCCTTTCCTATGTGAATATTTGCAAATATATTGTGTGCCACTTGAAATGGCTAAAATTTCTGTTCCGGTTTTATTTACCGGTATGTACATCTTTTTCTTTTTAAGTGCTGCTCCAAGTGTATGTTTTGAACATTATTGCAATGTTGCTGCTTGTGTTTATCGGGGAGGTGGGACTATTCAAGCAGTGACTGCACTAATTTTATGCCACCATCTTAGTTATTAATGCATATTGTGTACATCTGGCGACAAAAAGAATTAGATTCAACTCCGTTTATTGGCAGTTGAATCGAGAATTGCCATAATGCATGGAAAATTCATAACTCTCGTAATTTAAAACGAACAAAAAAACTATACTTGTTTCTGACGATGCCGTTGCTTTGATATAACTAAAGCATCCTTAATGCTTGTTGTTATCATTCACAATTGCCCCGCCAAAGTGGTCGATTGGATAAGGTACTCGGCTGCTAACCCGCAGATGACGGGATCATAGCCCGGCTGCGGCGGCTGCATTTTCGGTGAAGGCAAAAATGCTGTAAGCCCGTGTACTCAGATTTGGGTGCATGGTAAAGAACCCCAGGTAGTCGAATTTCCTTCAGTCCTTTACTATAAAGTATCTCATATTTATATGGTAGTTTTTAGACGTTAAACCTCCCATATCAGTCAAGAGCATTCACAACTGCCACGTGGCCAACGCTGCGTCTAACTAAATTGAACTAAATTCTTCCAGGTAACGTCGATGTTTGAGCTGTATCGGCACAAAAAAAAAAGGCTACCTACGAATGAATGAAGAGAGATAAGAAGATAAGCCAGGCGTCACTTGAATTCTTCCCGGTGTTATACGAGATAAGTTGAGCGTTATACGCACAGCCCTCCTCTGACGTCCTCACGCTAGGAATAACGTCTTTATTTCTATGGCCTACGTGACGGTCAACCGAGATAGCTCGTGGATAATCAGTGCTGTTTTGTGAGCCATCACGAATCCCTCGTCTATACGTATAAGTGCTTTTACGACAATGGTGACGTACAGCCAAACCACACCCTATTTTACCCCACCCCCGTTTTCCCGCAATGACAAGCTCATTGTGAGTGGTGCTGCTCTCGCACTAAGTGCTGTCCGGTACAACCGCGCCACGCAACGAGACGACTTAGTAATGCGGTCAATCATTTTACCCACCAGCTACACAGTCTATAAATAATTGTATTGTTGTGGTACCCCACACTGATTTTTTTGTAATTTTCAGGCTGCGGGAATGATGGAGACGTGTTGAAAAGTCGCTGGTGATTCATCCCCTACCCCAACCTATATTTCATGTTTTAAAATAGTCAAAAACAATTCGTAATGCTCTCTCGCTAAAGAAGTCAAAGAATAAAAATTTGAAAAAACTCATGTTTTGTTGTGTTTTTTTTTCTGCGGAAAATTTCAGAATTGGTCTTTGCGAAGAACTGCGATTCAACCGTACCTACCATAAATAACCTGCGAAAGTTAAAAAGCTTCTCTGTAAAAAAATTATGAAAGGAAATCACATACACCGAACATTTTCCTGCAAATTGTTACCGCTCAAAGTAGCCCGAGAAGTTTCCGTAGAAAAAAAAATTCATTACTTCATTACCTACCGCGTCGCTTGCATTTGACGCTTTTTAATGTTTGCGCATCGACGAAAACGTCGGGACATAATGATCGAACATTCATATATCGGCCGGAACCACTTTATCGCTGTCCTTGGAGTCTGATACAGATGCTTTTCTAACGTAATGGAAGTTCTGAAAGTGGGGTAGAGTTACTGGTAGCCAAACGCGTAGCAATAGACAATGACAGAAAGATGAATCGACGTGCGAAAGCTCAAGCGAAATGGAAACACAATATACTAGCTTCTGCAATAGCAGCGCAGTCACACGAAGTGATCGATGTGGACTGTATGTAGCCGGCAATGAAACGGACTTAGAGTGAATCGAAAAACAGGCCTCGATCGCGTGAATGCTCCTTTCGTTAATATCGCGGGTAATGCGTGCGGTTCCGACAGAGGCTAGAAATATTATCTAAGATAGATTCTCATGTTTAGCACGCACAAAGAACAAAAAAAAACGAGCAATCTCCAACTGTGCTTCACTTCAGTTTATGTTTCTTAGACTTGGGAGATTGAAATGGGCGATGGCCACCGAGCCTTGTTTTACGAAAGGAGAGACCCCCACTGCGTACCATGAGCAAGCGGATCGTTGGTACGCCCAGTGTATTTTAACAAAAAGGCTTTTTTTCCCTGGTGCCCACCAAGATTTCAGTGACGTATTTCCCTCACGGAAATGACGTCAAAAACTTCGCCACATCCGATGACAAAGAAAAAAATACACCATCTAACATGAAAGGGAACCATGAGTAGCATGCGAAGCAGCGCCACACGGAAGCCTTGCCCGATGCTGACGCGTCCTCGCGAGTGGAGCATTTGGTGAATTCGCTGTAGTTTCTGTTATTGTTACTCGTCCCGAACTCTTGCTGGAGCACACCACGCGGGCGCATGTGGGTTCATTAAACCTCCGCAGAATCTCGTTGCCCGACGCCATCACAAGGTCGCTGAGAGTATAAGGGGGGAAAGAATACTGCCTTTTACACGGCCATTTACGCAAGTCTTTTTTTCTTTCTTGTAACAACGCCTACAATATCACTGCCACTAAGAATGGTTTGTTCTCTCGAAGTGCCCCGCCGTGGTGGTCTAGTGGCTAAGGTACCCGGCTGCTGACCCGCAGGTCGCGGGTTCGAATCCTGGCTGCGGCGGCTGCATTTCTGATGGAGGTGGAAATGTTGTAGGCCCGTGTACTCAGATTTGGGTGCACGTTAAAGTACCCCAGGTGGTCGAAATTTACGGAGCCCTCCACTACGGCGTCTATCATAATCATGTGGTGGTTTTGGGACCTTAAACCCCACAAATCAATCAATCATGTTCTCTCGAAGCGTGTGGTTGTTTACAAATGCATGACTGTGACGTTGTTTTCTCTCACCAATATTCGAGTGTTTTGTATTCTTTTCTTAAAATATCTTGAGTGTTGTTGTATTTGTTGGATCTATTGTTTCGATTGAAACTACGTAGTCAAATTATTATGTGTACCTCCCCTACGTAATGCCTTACGGCGATGTAGGTGAAATGTAAATAAGTAAATAAAGTGGCTGTTCTGAAAGCGAAGATGACCGGTCCTTCGAAGAAGCTATAGCTATGCAGAATTCATTTTATTGTGTTTTCTACAGACAGTACTGAGATAGCTAACCTAATAAATAGACTTAAAAGCAACGTGTAGTCACGTATTAACGAAATCACCGCAGCTGAGCTGCAGTTAAACGTGCGCTAATATCCGAGGTGCTTGCTCTCATAGCAAATCTTCTACTGACGACAGGCGTGTTTCCGGCGCAATTTAAAATTGCAAGGGTAACCGCAATATGTAGAGGTGGTGGCATTGATAATTTGTCAAATTTTAGGCCTGTTTTAGTACTTATCAAAGATTTTAAGGTGTTATGCCTGTCAAGTTGTTGTGTTTTTTAAACATGTAGGACACCGTCAAAACATTTTGATAAAGTCTTCAAAAAATAGGTCTACTGAACAAGCGTTAACAATTAATGTAGATCAAATATTTGGAAATGGGAAAACTAAAGACATTTACGCTCAGCTTGCTTTCGGACTCCAAAAAGCCTTTCAATCAATACATTATAACCTATCATTACATAAACTATCGTGGTACGCCACGCGTGGCATCACCCTTAAGCTATTATAAAACTATTTGCATGAACGGCACCAACTAGGACAAATAACGACCGCTACATCAAATCAGCTTCAGTTGACCCAAAGATTTCCGCAGGGTTCTATACTGCATCCTTTGCTCTTTTTGCTTTATGTGAATTATATTGTATATATACCCACGTTACCACAGCTTACTAGTATGCAGATGATACAAACGTATTTTTTACCCCAAATCACTATGAAACAATAAAAAGATGTAAATAAGCGAATGACGTCACTTTCAAACTCGTTTAGAACAAGCTACAATTAACAAAACAAGCTACAGTTAACAAAACAGGCTACAGTTAAGTGCCGGAAGACGGCATGTGTTATACTTTGCCAATAAATAAAATGAAAATATGACATACACAAGAGCTTTGACGTGAACACCATAAAACTAGTAAAATATAACAAAAATTCTTGAGGTATCGTTCAGTGAAGACTTGACGTGAAACATCTACATAAATCATTTAGTTTTAACTTGCAGGAATGGCTGGATGCCTGTAAAGAGTTGGATTCCTCATGCATCAGTTACTGAAAAAGAAGTTGTACAATGCCCTATTCTGTGCGATACTTTGTTGCGGCGTCCTTGCGTCGTACAACAACCATCGCATCATTGCCATGGTTACGTGACAGAAATATTTTTCTTATGGATTTTATTGTTATAGATTAGGTTGGTGGTGCCAAACTCATCGATAATCTGGTGACGTCTTCTTCCTCTAGTGCTTACCTACCGAACACTATGATGTTGATAATAACTTAGGTGCACCCTGATATATTTCTCTAAAGTCTTTTTCAACAATATTTAGAGTGTCCGGTATTGCCCAATGGCTAGAAGGTGGGGCAAGAGGTCCCTGTCTTTAAATCGGGTGATGCTCATTTAGCTCATAACTATCGACCCACCTCATTAACAAGCATACCAAGCAAATTCATCGAACGCATCACATACCGGCATATAGTGGTATTTTTAAATATAATTCCTTTTTATTGAGTCCCAACATTAATTTAGAAAAAACTTATTCTTGTGAAACCCAACTACTATCGTTAACTGACGATCTGTTTACAGCTACTGATCTTGGTCTTGATATTGACTGCATTTTTCTGCAATTTGCAAAAGCATTTGCTTTTGTATCACATGATTTGCTATTCTGCATTGATGATGATGATATGTGGGGTTTAACGTCCCAAAACCACCATATGATTATGAGAGACGCCGTAGTCGAGAGATCGAGAAATTTGGACCACTTGGGGTTTTTAACGTGCACCCAAACCTACCTTTCTGCAAACTAAGTACACTATATCGATCCCGACGTACTTCATTGGATTAGAGATTTCTTCTCACACCCAAACCCAATATGTCACTACTAACGATCATTCCCCCACAATGTCCTGTGTTACGTCCGGTGTTCCACAGGGCATAGAGTTTCCCAAAAATAACTAGAGGAGACTCTGGCGCTGCGTTCATTCAGCGACCGTGGAAATGATGGGTAGTACATGAATTTGCCTAGTGTTCGTACTTGCGGGTGGCGAAATGCACTTGTGGCTTCGTTTAATGCTGTATTTCGGTTTTATTTCGAAGGAGAGAATGAATCGTTTTGAACTTCGTGTCATGAATTGCAATGGCAAGCCTAGAATGATAACACGGCGAAGTGCAATCCGTGAACAATTAGTGATTTTAGTTTTGTAAGAAAAGAGCTCTAAGCCACACGAACACACACGCAGCCACAAGTACGAAGATTAGACAAATTCGTGTACTACCCATCATTCCCATGCTCACTGAAGCGTCGTGCGTTGCAGCTTTCATAGACACTAGGGCCAGAGTTCCCTTAAGTATATATTTAGGAAACTCTATGCCACTGGGGTCTGTGTTGGACCCATCGGAATTTGTGTATATCAACGACCTCCCTAACACTGTCCTTTTTTCATCATTTAAACTTTTCGCTGACAATTCTGGTACTTATCACAAAATTTTCAATTTATCTGATTCACTAAATATTTTAATCTACCTTAAGCAATGCGATTGTCATACTATATTTCTATGATGTGACAAAATGCCTATGCAATTAAACATTAGTCAACGAAAGGTCATAATAGTGACCAGACGCCTTCACAGCACACACTCACAGGAGTCCCCTTGAGTTTTGTTAATTTTTCCAAGTAGATCGGAATCAATGTCACTAGCCATCTCTCCTGGAACATGTTCGTTGATTGCGTAACCTGCAATGTCAACTGTATTCTTGGCTGCTTGCATCGTAATTTTTCTAAAAAACCTTCTTTAAAATTATTCTTGCATAAAAAGTTCGTACGTCGGAATCTATAATACGCATGCAGCATCTGGGATCCTAATAAACCGCACTTTTTTCACAATTTAACCTGTTCATATTCGCACGGCCCGATTAATTTTGCCCAACTGCTCCCATTACGCTTCTGCACCTACAATGAAGAATGCACTAAAATTGCCTGATCTGTCTTTACGTAGTAAGTTTTTTAGTCTTTTTCTCTTAAACAATATTTATCATGAAAATGAAGGCTTAAAAGCCATGTTTTTTTTAAACCCGAGCACATTCACGGCGGCCGTGGTACATTTCATCACGCGTGGACCAAAGCTTTATGGTGGTGTCCCACTATGTCGTAGCAAGCTATATAGCCACTCTGTTATCCCCCAAACCAGTAGAGAATGGAACAACATCCCGCCTGCATCACAACTATTACTGGTGCCAACTGCGAAGTGTCGTTCAGGACACGGTGTTTTCGTAATTTGTATTCTTGTGCAATATATCATTGCACATTCGAACATATATATTAACCACTGCTTTGTGTAATTCCATCGGGCTCTGAAAGTGTACCTCATAAATAAACAAATGTGTCCAAAGTTCCAAAAAGTTAAATTGCACGTGCAATAACAAAGCAAGATAAAAAGAAAAGAACTTGACCTGACTGAAATAATGTCACCCTAGCGAGCACAACCACCCGCGTACACTTTTTAAAGTTGTTTGTAAAAAACGCTTCATCCTTGTTAACCACGCTCTTAAGGTTCCTTTTTCTCCACAAGCTTATTTTGTCGCACCGTTCACCCGGTGGCGTCCCGCTTGCGCAAAAAGGTGCCGACATTGATAAATCGGAGTACAGAGCAGGGGATCCTCCTTCGCATTCAGCAGCAAAAGAAGCTGCCGCACAAGCCCGGTTTTCGAGAGTACCGACCGGTACGGCACAGTGCTTACACACTACGTGTGTGCAATGGCCTCTTCCTGGAAGGCCATTTTTATTGCTATAGCAACTATATGGACACTCTCGGCTAGATATTGTCGCCGGCGTCGGTATCCCCGTCACTCAACGTGCATGTATACGTATCTATATATATGAAAATGCGAGAGAGAAAAATAATCTGCAAAAAGACCCCGCCGTGCAGAATAGAACGTCGGATCTCTGAATTGTGAGTGCGAGGCGTTAGCCACTGAGCCACAAAGGAGCACCTCCGTCAACGTCAACGTTCAAACGGCAGGCAGGCAGGCAGGCAGGCATGCAGGCAGGCAGGCAGGCAGGCAGGCAGGCAGATAGATAGATAGATAGATAGATAGATAGATAGATAGATAGATAGATAGATAGATAGATAGATAGATAGATAGATAGATAGATAGATAGATAGATAGATAGATAGATAGATAGATAGATAGATAGTTAGATAGATAGATAGATAGATAGATAGATAGATAGATAGATAGATAGATAGATAGATAGATAGATAGATAGATAGATAGATAGATAGATAGATAGATAGATAGATAAATTTTAGTCCCCTCCATTTACACACATATCCACGAGAGAGTTGTAGATGAAGATACATAAGGGAAAAAAGAATGTCCTTTTTGGTGTAGTTCTGAACCGTGCGCCAAATGTAGCTCCACCACAGTGAAACTTGAGAAAATACGTAACACGGTCAGCAGCGATTTACTTTCGTCGAGTTACCACTGCTGTGTTTACCATATTGTAGATGACGTCAGGGTAGGGTTTTTCTGTAAGAAGTTGAATCAGGTTATATAGATTGGCAAACTTGGCGTGTAACGTGTGCGCTACTGAGATACGCAGTTGAGATACGCGTTGTTTGCAGGTAGTTTCATCAGGCTGTTTCCCTTTCAGAAGTAGCGCAGAAGCATTGTGCCCATGAGAAAAGTAATCGTGCGCTTAGCGAAACAGTGGCCTGCCGCCTCTTGGTTGACGTGAAAGTCAGCCGCAGGCTTTCGAATTGCTTTCGGAAATTTCAGGGTAATTGTCGCAGTGACTTCTTGGTTATTTTTGATAATAGTAGTATTTGAGATCTCGTTCGTACACATGAAATTGGTTTGTCAAATTGGCAAGCTTGTGTTAGGTCGGATTTACCACTTGATAATAAAAGTGATCACCCCACATGAGATTTATGGATGGATGACAAAGCCAGGCACGTCATGAAGTATGCGCGTTTAAGAAGCTGCCTAAATCGACCTAAATGAGCATCGCACCCTTTTTTTGAATATGGCTGCACAGTAATAGTCAACATCACATTCTTTTCTTGACAGAGAGAAAGGGTCATACTCATTAGCTTCCCACTTTGCTCTTTTCGGACAGCGATTACCAAAAGCAAGAAGCGCCACCACCACACGTGACGGCAACACCAACCTAATCAGAACTAACTCGCCAATGCTGACATGGCACCATTGACAGAGGTAGGGCCTGTAATCTAACCGCCAGCCATCATGTCTGAAGCATTTTCTCTTGATCGTTCACCATTCTACACTTTCTTTTTCCATCTGGCGGCTGCCACATTTGCTTTGGGCCATACACTTTGTATGGTATACAGGTGCATTGACAATACGACGTGACGATTGCACAGTGTACGATAAAAAAGAAAAAAAATTGTGCGAGTGATAATGTGGCAATAAAGTAGTGGATATTTATTTCGTAACAACCTGAGCAGGCTGTATTTTCTGCAGGCGAGATCCCTATCCTTGTAAGGTAAGGGTCACCTAGAAAACATGGTACGGCCGGACGTTCGGTATCGCAATAGCTCGCTCGTAGGGCATTGTCGAAAATAAAGGACGACGACAAACTCTGCTTTTCTTGGTTTGAAAAAGTGAGCGGGAAGTAAATGTTGACATAACGTCTTCTTTATCTGTTATTTAGTAACCATCCCATAGTTTTCGTCTCGAGAAAAAGCGAACGCCGTTCTCCTTTCACGAGAGCCGGTGAAGATTGATTGTGCTCCCTATGTCGGTCCGCAGCCATAGTTACCTTTTTTTTTTACAAACCTTTTTCTCATAAGAGTGTAAAGCCTTTTCATAAGTTTCTTTTGTACCTTGTGAATTGTTTGCAAAACGCGTAGTTTTTTTTTTACATTTTCAAGGACGAACGATTCCTGTGTATCAGGGCAGGGATGTGACGTGACTTGGTAAAGAAAAAGAACTAAACGCGGCATCAGCAAAGATGAAAGTTTGTTCCCGTTTCATAGGAAACAGCGTTAAGCACATTGTGGTAGCGCTGAGGTAAGTTGTATAAAGATGATAAAGGTTTCCTGGAAGCTCTAGAGAGATAAATGTGGCCGAACATTTTCCGTGACAATATAGAGGATAAACTGCAATGATCTCCTTTTACACGATGGTGGGTTTGCACGACAATACCGTATTTTAAGGACCCAGATCAAACGAAGAGCACCATTCTCCGACGTTTCCAGAAGTGCATATAACCGGTCTTCTATCCCACTCGTTTTTCGATTCCTGTTTCGGCGGATGCGGCTCCTTTTTCTCAATTTTTTTGTGGTGAACAATGAAATGAGAAGTTTTATAAGCATACACGTTCCCTGCAATGACATCTCATCACGATCGGTTATGTAATGAAGGGTGAGACGGGGAATTACAGGGATGAGTTTACGTTATGTCGATTGAGAACATTGTGTTAAAGGAAAATAATCACGCAACCATAGGATGTATATATCCTGTGGTTGCGTAAAAGGGGCAAAGCTTATTGGCTGCAATGCATGATATATTAATTGCGATACACTTAATGCAATATGCCATGCATAGTGATCGACCCTTTTTTTAGCGCTAATGATGTTGAGTGTGGCGCTATTTTCGCGTCATACTTCTTTATGCGCTGTCTCGTAGGTTTTCACTTGTCAGGTGATAGTGTGAATTATTTTTGCTCGCTGCTTTTCTTGCATCTCTCCACCTCTCTCTCTCTCTCCCAATTATTTTTAGGAATAAACAGGGGTTCTCACGCGAAACTTTATTTTCCCCCACTGTTGAGTGCTGACGTAATTTTTGGCATAGAAATAGACGCAGGAGTATCTATTTCCCAAATTCAAGAAGGGAACACGGGAAGGCGACAAAGGTGACATAACTCAATATTCTGCTCATACAGCATCTGTTCATCCACATTATTGTTGTTAACCTGGTGTTCTTAAGTGTGCTCTAAATAATAATAATAATAATAATGATAATATTATTAATAATAATAATAATACTAATATAAAATAATAATAATAATATAACACTGATAATATTTTAATATTATACCTCTAATATTATTATCTGATGTACGTGCCAAAACCACGATAAGATTATGAAGCACGCCCTTAAATTTCGACCATCGGGTGTTCTTTAATGTGCCCGCGCAGTACATGGGTGTCTGGGCCCGGATTCACAAAACTGACTTACGAAAACATTTTTGCGCAAGAGAAATTTTGTTGCGTAAGTCGATTCACGAAACGAAAAAACGTCGTAAGAGGCCATAGTTGTCACATCGGCCACTGCAAATAAAGTGCGCTGTGACTGCCCCGGAACATGTCAGCGATGGTGATGCAGTTGCTATATTTGCTTACGTCACTGAAAAGTGCTCGTAAGTGGATTCACGAAGCGAAATTGTGCGTAAAAACAGCATGGCTGAGAGAAAATCCCAAGAGTGGTCCGGACCACTCTTAGGAACAATGTGGCTACTTAGAACTTGCTGCCGCAGCGGTATACTTTGGTGCTCTGGCTGGTTTTGAGTTAATTCACGCCCATTAAGGGCTGCCTGATGACTGCTGGTGCGTTTTTATTTCTTTCGGCGCTTCGAGCTTCGCGTGTTGTTTCCCTTGTACGCAGTGGATGGTGTTGACAACCACCACCGTCCAATAAGTTCGAAGTCGCAGTAATTGAAGAATTCTATTAGGCGTCAATGGCATAATACTACACATGTAAAGATTTGTGGTTGGATGAAAACCAATGTGATACGTGAATGGTCGCTGCATTCGAACGCGACATGACATAAGATCAACCTTATTTGTTATGTTGTAGTGTTGCGCCCCATCTCATCCAATGAAAAGTGCGACTCGAGATCCTTGCTTCATTGGTGGAAATTACCACCAAAGAGGTTAATGGGAGCACATTCTTTGCACGCTATTCGAAATAAAAATGAGAGGAAGTTTTCAGTGAGTGGTTCATAAAGTTTGTGCTCTAGTGTACTTTCATTGGCTCTAACTGTCCAATGGTTGCGATCTCTGAAATACAGCTGTCGATACACTTTGCGACAATCTGGAACAAAGCGTACTTTGTAAACCAAAGCCTATTAGGGGTGCGCGTGATTACGCATGGAACTACAAACAAATCATGCATCTTCACCCTCACTGTTCAGACACCGATATGGACCATGATAATATGGCAAGCAATCGGAATAAAATGAACCTAGTAAATTTGTATGATACCGAAAATATGCAAACCCTCACGATTCTGGAGCAAACCTTGGCTGAATTCATCCCTGCGTCAATTACCAGCCATTTAACTTGGCGCACGAACATCATTCAAAGGTAGAGCGAGCCACTGACATGTATTTTGTGCGACGCAGCGGCCACCTAACCTGAGAATAATAGCGTTGCGAAGGCGAATCCCCTGTCGCATGCTCTGATCGAAGCAGACGACAAACGCGAGCAGACGACGGCTTGGCCGACAGGCACAGCTTGTGATTGGTTGTGAAGCAATACCCTCCAGATCAGCTCACTCCGTGACGTTGCCAAAACACTTCTTTCATCTGGCACGCCTGTCCTGTTCGTCATATCACCCCCCTCACACATAAGAGAAATTTTTTTCACGCCGTGAAAATAGTGCAAGTACTTTCTAAGAGCTCTCTTACGTGCGGTGCAGTTGTCGAAAACAACATGGCGTCGTAAACAGAGCATATCGGTCGGTGCGACTTTCAGCAAATGCTTCTCGCACGAGTTACTTCAGCGTTTGACCGGATGTGTTGCGATTACAGCAGCTCTTTCAGTGCGTGTGAGCAGTGCGGAAAGCTGTGGCAGTGCAATGGTGTACGGTGAAGCGCAGCGAAGCCTGTGCGTCGGTGTGGTTATCAAGCGGGGATCGGCGTCGATGTATCGACGGCAACTAGCACTCGAGAAGCCTGCAGTGTGTGTTTGTGTGCCGGTAACAGTTCGTTCGCTTGACTTTCCAGTCTCTCAGTTGGGTGCTGTGCGACATTTCGGATTGACAGCGTTTTGACACGTTACTTGAGTGACCCCAAGTACGTACGGAAACGTATGAACTACGCGCTCGGTTCTTGCTTCGCCACTAGTTAGCCCGTACGCTTCTATTTACTTGAGAGCAATGTACTGTTCGGGAGTGAAACGATGTTCGTTGTGAACAGTGGTGCTGTGTTGACGTTCCAAGACTTGCGAACAAGCTGTGCTCGTGTGACCGAAAATTGAAAGACAGCGTTGATAACTGTTTTGCCCGGCGAAGTTGTGGTGGGGCAGCTTGGCGCTTTTGTTTATTAAGTCGTCACTTCTCCTTTTTGTGATAACCATAGTCCTAGCGCTGTGATGTGATCAACCAAAACTGCGAGATGCTACATTCTGTTGTGGATCGTGTTACTTTGGAAGCGCGCCTAGACTGTTCTTCGGTAACAAATTGAGAGTTCTATGTGGCAGCGAGAGCCCGTGAACGTCAAGCTTCCCTCCAGCCCCCCAAAAAAGCAAAGATTTCACCGGTGCCTTGCTTTGGATGAAGTTGTAGGCCAATTTCGCCTAACTACAGGTTTCCGAGTTCGTCTGGCCATCGTTTTTCACGGCACTAGAGCCTTGACAACAGCCGGTCATGGCCAGTTCTTACACTTTATCAATGGACATGCACGCCTGGCCAGCCCTTCATTGCTGTCATTGGCAGCTCCAATCTGCAGTTGCCCTTTGCCTGTTTGCCGTACTTGGTTCCTCATGACACCGACGGCTACTAAATGCTGCCATCGGTGAGTTCACCTTGCAGAACTAAATTTCAACAGTACTATAATTCACGCAGTTCTATAACGTGTGCAAGCTTTTAAGCCCATCAGATG
Source organism: Rhipicephalus microplus (assembly GCF_043290135.1). NCBI lineage: Eukaryota > Metazoa > Arthropoda > Arachnida > Ixodida > Ixodidae > Rhipicephalus > Rhipicephalus microplus. The sequence goes on from NW_027464623.1 coordinate 1,552,910, forward strand.
TAATGTTTCTCTATGGTAAGTTGAAGCATGAAAAATATACTACTACTGTTATATACATACATATATTATGGAGCAAATACATAAAAAGATTTTGTGATTTGATACAAGTGAGCTCTTGTGTGATTATGAAGTTGGGCCTGTCGATTGACCACGTTTGATAGTTGGAAAGTTATTGTGAATTTATTTTTCAGAAGCCAGGTTGCAGTTAAAAAATTTATGTTATTTTGGAAAATTTGTTCTATAGACGATGACCACTGTGCTAGTACTATACTTCAGTAGGACATATATATTGCGGTACGTAAATTTTACATGAGGCTTCAGTTTATTTCAAAGTGATTATAGCAGATTGTGGTCACAATAACGAAGTGATAGCTTCCTCAAATAAGTATTAGAAGTGAGTGCTTTAGTGATTGTTTTTAAATATGTCGTTTTTGGCTCTTCACAGATCGCAGAGATTGGTTTGTTAAGGTCCTGTGATTCATCGGTTGAACATTCTGGCACATCAATCCTCATCTATACTTGGAGCACCTGTACAAAAATAGGAAGGACGCGTTCTCCCTAACTATGCAAGCCTATGTCACTGCTGGGACTGTTATCATTCAGCGGATGGGGCGTGGAAGCATGCATGGCAGCCTCATCTGGAAGGACTGCGATCTGCTTGGGAGCTTCGAGTGCACAAAACTGCCTAACGGCTGGCTGCAAGGTTAGTTTTTCTTTAATACATACGATTACGTGAACACCACTTACTGTGCACAAATTGAAAACCCAAGCATGGTTGCTTTCAGTGGATACCTGTAATATTCTTACACATAACTCTTATTCAACATTTATAGAACTAAATTGCAAGATAATTGAGAATGTTGAAAGCTGAAAGCCTGCAGCTTATGAATGAAACTCCAATTATCTGAGGCTCAAAAGCTTGTGCTTTGAAACGAGCACAAATACTTTGATTCCTTATTGAGCTCTCGAGCTTGTGACTCCCTCTGTGGATCAAGTGCTCTGGAAGGAAATAGCAAGTGGGTGAAAATTGCCTGGCTGTTCACAACTTGTAAAGAGAAAGACCTATTGAAGAAGCTGCAGATGACATAGGGCCAGTAACTGCATCTTTTACCTAATGTAGCTTTTTCTCTCTCAGTGCTGTTGCTTATGTTTCAGCCGAACATGTTCACCACGATTGCATAGTGATATATATTTTTCTAGAAATTGTACCTGACATAACTATGCATTGTTGATCTCTAAAGGTGACGTTCAGTGTGTTTCAAAGCCATGGCTTCTCATTTCTCTGTCTGTGGCTAGCCTGTTTCAGCAGCAGAGCGATGCAGCTAGCACACATGCAATCCAAGTCATGGAGCGCTCCTTTGGTGTTCTGTGCAGGACGCAGCATATCCATCCGGCAAGACACTGGTATCCACAATAATGGTGAGTGTTGGTGGCACCTGTAGGAGCCCGTTGTGTTTGTTGCGTATGATTATTTTCCCTGATGAAGTGCATTTTGGAAAGGTTTTCTTCATTTAGAATAATAGATGTCAGCAACAAGCACACTCATAATCCACAAGTTCTTTGTGTCTTCTAGACTGCCCATTTGCTCCTATACGCAGTACGGTGAGCTGGCTATGTTAGACAGCCTTAATGTTAGGAACATTGGCTGTTGCGTTGTAATGCAGTCTAACTTGTATTTCTTAGTGAACTTATTTGTGGTCTGCTTCTCGCACCTAGTGTAAAGTCAAAATAGAAGAAAACTTATTGGCTTTTTATGTCTGGCAGAAGTTTCATGCCTTCATCTATAACATTGTAGTTTTGCTCTTGTATCATATTAAATATATTTTCAGTCTTCACTGTTTGTGTGTGTGTGTGTGTGTTGAGGCTTGTCATTGGCTTCTGAAAATACAATATCTGTAAATATGAGCACATAATTGACAACTATACACTCTTGCATGTAGCATGGTTGTAACAATGATCTGTATTTTTCTAAGTTGCAGCAGTAACAAGGGGTTTGGTGCTCCACGGTCATGTACAGTGTATCAAGAACAGAGCACAGAAGACCAACAAGTATAAAGGGACTGCCAGTGACTGTTCTCCTGCTCAAAGTTTACAACAGCAGAAAGAGAACATTGTGATGTCAGGAGCAGCTGCTGCTTAACTTCTTAGCAGTGCATTATTCAGCAGTTCGTTTGCTTGCATTCAAAATTATTTAAATTTTGCATGGAAGATACCAAACTATGACACAACTTTAAAGGCTGCTGTAGTGTTAGTGGGCAAATATTTTTGAGCTGAAGTTTTTAACATGTGTGTTAAGTGCCTGCGCGCCTCTACATTTACATGCCAGAAATCACAGCATCCATGGTCGCCAATGGTAACTGTGTCTGCATTCTTTGTAGTACAAGAAGTAAAGCCATGGATGCAGTAATCATGTACTTAGTCGATGTAATCCTTCAGTGTACACTCATTTGTGTAGCACCAATGATGCCATGAGTGTATAAGCTCTGGGAAGTGAATCTATGTGGATTATTTTATTTGGAAGGAAGTAAATCATCACTACTTCTAGTATATCTTAACAGAAGATTTTAGTGCTTGGGTATTATCCCACTGCCTGTCCGTCCTTCCACAGTCTACTTATCTACTGTGTAAGTTTAACTTTTTAAATGTATACTTTGCTCGGATAGGTTTGTTCGTAATGTAATGCAAGTGACTTATCATCTATGCAGTTATACTCAGACTAGAAATAAAAGTACTTATTTTTAGATGTAGCTATACCATGCATTCACTTGTGTTTTTCTAGGTGCCTGTACAATTGTTTAGCCCTACAAAAGTGCTGGTATACTCTAATATTGAATCTGGCATCTTAAAATAGTTTGTTAGTGGAAGTAAGAATGTGTTTACAATCAATATTACTATCCTCAGATGAACTGTGAAAACTCTGTGGAAATTTATTTACATTTTTTGAACTTTGTGAAGGCAAATGTTGTTATGTTCTTTTATTGTGGTCCCTTTTTCATGCAAATGACACATAATTGCTTTGCAGTGGCATAGTATTAGTTGTTATTTTACACATATGTGCTGAGCAACATCGCAGTTGAGGCCAGCAGCAAGACATACATGCAGTGCACTGGAGCATCACCTCACATAGTGTACAGTCTTTGCCCACCAGAAAACTCAATATTTTTCAAGCAGACTAATAGACAGCTGTATGGGAACTGTGTTGATGTGCAAACTTTGAAGTCTTCTTGAGGAGTGTTTTTCATCATTTTTGTCTAAGTGAAGTAGCTACCCAAGGCCACAACTGGTGGGAATGTGGTGGTTTCCTCTCTCCAAAAGCACTCTTACCAGCTGCCTCAATGTTAGCATGGGGTGAATTCACGAACTGGAAAAATAATTGGTCTTTGTTTTCTTGGCCGAAAGAGTCGCTTCCACCGTTGAGCCACCACGACGCACCAGAATAGAAACTTTTAGCTAAATAAAGTTGATTCTACTTTTGAGAAGTGTTTTGGGGAAACGAAATGGCACCTATAGCTGTCAATATAAACACAGTTTGCACCAAGGAGCTTAGTAGCTTATAATTGTATAATTCATGTTTTGTCTAGAATTTACTCGTGCTGTGCCAACTTTCAGCCCAAGTGTCTTAACATGCTTTGTTAGTGGGTTGTGAATGAGCCAAGCTATGTAAATAAACAGAGTGATATTGCAGACATGTACAAAATATTGATGCACAGCCCTTTTCTTTAGCATGACATTGTCAAGGGCTTTATTCTTGTGTTTTTTATAAAAACTGCTTGTCACTGGGCAGCAGCAGAAAACTATGCATCAAGCTTTTGCGAGATAATTCGAGAAACACCGTGTTCAGACATAACAGTGCCGGTGGATATCTGTCGTAAGTTACTTTCTGTAGTATATTCAAAATGAGTGTATTAGAATTGTTGTTTTATAGCCATTCATTTTAATATTTACACCTGAGTGTATGTATGTATGTATGTATGTATGTATGTATGTATGTATGTATGTATGTATGTATGTATGTATGTATGTATGTATCTTTTAAATGAGAATCCGTTTATCATTGGTGAGTAAGTTTGGTAATGATTTGGCTGAATTTGTTTCTAGTTATTTCTCTTTTGAGCCATTATACATTTCAATTTGTTTTGTACTGCATAAAAATAAATGTAACCTTACACAGAATATGTGTGTTCGAAGAAGTTTCATTTACCAACCTACAGTCATGGGCAAGAAATTGGGTAAAATGGAACGAAACTGCGAAGATTAGTTTCGAGCATAGCTACTCTACATGGCATATCTCGTACACATTGCGTTGGTTGAATATGTCGATTTCAACCTTTCAATTTTAATCAGAATAAGCAAGCTATCACCCGTGGTTGTATATGTGTGTGATATTTATGCATACTGTGATACCGGTTCGCAATTACAATTAAGGTCACAAACCTAGTCAAGCTGAATACACGATTTTTGTCCATGCACCTTTCATCTGCACTAGAACTGTTGTTAATAAAAAATAAACTTCAGTTTAGAAATTTATTCTAATAGCCAAAAGCAGGGTATCTCTTTATCACACAAATCAAATTGCCATTGTTCTGTTCCATTCTGGACAATATGGGACCCTCTCAGCAGAACTCGATTAACTGCTATAGTTCATTTTAACCATTGACAGCGACATTACACTGAAGCGTGCAGCATGACAAATAGCGGGAGAGAAGACACAAACTAATCACTCTGCTTGCATCAGCTCTAACTGTCCATGCCCTTTGGTCTTGCTGCATGTGATGATGCCCACCAAATTAGCACGAAAGCGTGTCCCTACAAAGGCAGTCAACTTGGCTGCAAGCAGTTAGCTCACTGCATGTGTAGATTTTCTTCAAAACACCGTGAAGACTGATTGCTGGTCGAATATCCAAACACGTGAAAAGTAATATACCAGGTATGATATTGGTATTTCAGCACTGGACACTTTTGCGATAAGAGAGGATGGAGGAGAAAATTATGAACCCTGAATTGTTTAATTTTTGAAGGAGCACAGTACAGCGCTTTTGGGTCAAAAGGGGAGTGAAAGAAGCAAGTGCGAAAGCCTACTTCTCAAAAACTTAGTACCCGCCATCACGCATAATGTCAGGCCGGGCAACCTCTTGAAAAAAAAAAGTGCTCAGTGATTCTGCGAATCGAACCAAGTACCTCCTAGATTGTAGTTGAGCGCTGTAACCGCTCGTCCACTGCAGCAGTGCTTGTGTTCGCCTTATTGCTGATATATCGTCATTCTTTCGAATGAAGCCAAATGCAAAAACGTCCCGTGAAACTTTGTCAAAAATAGAAAAAATAGTTAGAATGCGTTTTCCCAAGGTTACTAGAAGATAGAAACCGCCACGTGTGATTGTATAACCGTGCGCTATTTATTCTTGTACATTACTGTCATGACGTTGGGATAGCCGGCTCTAACGTACGCTACCTTCTCATAGTTTTCCGAATGTAGATAAGAAAATAAAAATATATATCGGCCTGTTACAACGCAAATCAACTATTATGAGTTCACTGTCACTAGTGTCACTTTCACTAGATGAATGCTCAGTTTGCTTTCATTATCGTTATTTAGGAAAGTTTTGGCTCATTAACTCAACTCTCTTAATTAGCATTGATTCTCACACCCAAGGACAGTCACACTTCATCTCGCTTTCTGAGTGGCTGTCACTCTCATATAACGCGTACTCCACTTTTTTATGCTCTCCGAGCATCTGACCCTGTTTTGCGGAGACTTTCCCTGACGTCTGCTGGGCCAGAAAATTGTCTTTATTATCTATCAATTTCAAGCTTTCGCGAAGCCAAAACGAGAGTCTCTCTCTCTTTTCATCCTTTTCGTACGTGTGATAACGTCTCTCGACCTTAAGACTCGTATACACGTCCCTTGCTTTGCGCACTCAAACAACGCTGGGCGAAATATTTGCACCGTGTTTTGTGAAAAGCATTAGCACTGAGACACCTCCCGACGAGTCTCCCTCATTTTACGTAGACATATACCTAAGCGTAAGCGTATGCACGTTCTTGCATTCCGGCTTTATAAAAATGCTGCGGTGCATGGAACCAGCGAAATTGCCCTCACAATTTCATTTGATTACTGCTGTTATCTATTTCCGCACAATTCGTCTGCAGGCACCAAAGTCGCTCATGTGTCTTGTAATAAGAATATTGTAACAAAGGCTGCCTTTGACTATAGGTACAAAACACCCTTACGTTCACCACTATACCGTGCTAGATTGCACCGCATTAGTTAAGTAGCAGCGCAGCTTCAATGAAATGTAAGGTAACTGGTCGCTTTAAATAGGGGAAGACATTCGAGGCACATTTTCAAACATTGCATGCATCGATTTATGTGTGGTTTCATTTATGTGGTACACCTGGAGTGTTGTTTACTTGTACTTGGCGAGATAGTGCATGGATTGCTCGATGACTTAAGGCCATCGAGCAATTTCGTTTTTAGCTACAGTCGTTGATGAAAGGTGAGTGCTTGGCTTTGCACAGCCCGCCAAAATGCCTATTACAACGTACGCGGCATCCCGTAAGCGCTGTAGCCCTGTAGCAGACGCTCGCGCAACTGAAACTTCGATGCAGGAAATCATTGGCTGTCATCGTATACTCTCGATGCTAGACGCTTTGCGTGCTACCTTGATATTATCGGCACACACTTCTTTTTTTCCTTGTCGTTTCATCAGCTATCATGTGTCCTCCTTGCCCTCTTAAGTGCCGAATAAGTTAAATTCATACCCGCGCTCTAGTAATCCCTCCAGATAAGAGAACTTTTGGCTAAGAAAATGCGTAGCCAAAGAGAAAGCTTTGTGAATTCGGCCCCTGGTGTTTCGTTTACACCAAGCACACCTGAATCTAAGCAAAAGGGTGTTGTTGGATTGCGACCCTTTCATTATGCGGCTGCAGTAGCTGCGAATCGAAACCGCCTCGGCGAACTTAGCAGCGCGGCGCTTCACCTGCTATCAGTGTGGTCTTACTAAATCGTTGGTGATCACAGGTGTTCAATGAATGTCGAGCACAATCATTTTCACTCAAAAACTATATTTTGCGATTCGGGCCCACTCCGACTTAGATTGACCAAAATGTTTTTTCTTTTTCATAACTGCATTTATTCAAATGTGAAAGGAGCCCGCAACACCTCTTGAAAATGGCCGGAAAACACTGGCCATCCGTAGTCGAGACTGCCGAAAACATGTAAGTCAGACAGTCGAACTCGGCACGCTGCTTGTAATTTACATATAATTTTCTAACTCAGCCAAAAGTCGTTCAATCTTCTGTGAAAAAATTATGTCATTAACGAAAATGACCGTACCGTGAACCTGACGTCCACAGGCGATGGCTGGTTTGAGGGCCGTTAGATGTCTAGTTACCTTGACCAAAGCGTGGCAGCGCGCGCTTTCACCAAGGTAACTAGACATACTTGCAGCAAAAAAGAAAGAAACTGCAGGCCTGCGCGAACTGCGCAGATCTGTCACTCAATTTTTTCTTGCGTAGATCAGGTTTATTGAGTTCCCCTGTGTGCACTTACTATAATCAAGAGGAAACGATTAGTCCTTTTTTATTACATTGTTACCGTGTCAATTTGTTCATAAAAAGCTTACTAGCACCACTGTTTCAAAACCTGGGCCTTCAATCATCAGAACCTGTTCTTCTCTCTTTTGGATTCTCTTCACTTGGGTAAAGCCACACAGATGTTTTATCCGCTGTTGAGGGATACATCACTCCGACTAAACGATTCTATTGTTAAATTGCGGGCTCACTACATATTTTTAAATTTGCAATCGGCACTTCTAATCATAATACTAATTAGAGTTCCTAGGAATGAAGCAATGCGGAAAGTATCGAAAAAATTCTCCTAACATTCGGCTTATCTCCAACATTGGGTACAAGCAAATTGCAGAGGAAAACGACAACAACAACACTGTCACCGCGGAAACTGGCAGAAAACCCTTACAGAGCCTTTCTTTACCACTTTCTAGGTAGCTGCTACAAGCATACTTGCAGAGTACGCATTATGCAACCAATAATTAATCCCCGCTGCGGTGGTCTAGTGGCTGAGGTACTCGGCTGCTGAACCGCAGGTCGCGGGTTCGAATCCCGGCTGCGGCGGCTGCATTTCCGATGGAGGCGGAAATGTTGTAGGCCCGTGTGCTCAGATTTGGGTGCACGTTAAAGAACCCCAGGTGGTCAAAATTTCCGGAGCCCTCCACTACGGTGTCTCTCATAATCATATGGTGGTTTTGGGACGTTAAACCTCACATATCAATCAATCAATAATCATGAATTAGGCAGGTATTCAGTATGTAATCCTTCGTCATTTTTCAGAGAATCACGGTACCTGCTGCCCACCCTGCAAAGAAATCAGCGCAATCTTTTTATGCTGTCGCTGACGACGATGAAGAATTTTGCCTGAAGCTTCTGTAATCCTCCTACAATCCCCCCAGTGGGTATGCGCCAAAGTTATTATGTGAATAAGACCAAGTTCTTGTAAGGGATGGGGGCATTCGACAACCCACTCCTTGCGCAATTGGCATTATCTGACACCTGGTTGTTCTTTTGCTGTTCTAAAAGGCTTCATTACTCATATTAACGTGATTCCTTTCCCGACATCCAGCCTGCCTAAAGCCAGTTTGCATCAGACTTCCAAGTACCGTTGTTTCAAAGTGGCTTTTTTTTCCCGGACGCTCTGTGTGTTTGCCTGCATTCAGATGAATGATGCATGTAATATAACCAATCGTTCACAATTACTGGTTTCATAGATTGCACGGTTCACAATCACATGGTTCACAATTACTGGTGCTGATTCAATGAATTGAAGAAATAAAAAGCGTTGGCGTGGCTTAGTGGTAAAACACTAAGCTGGCACGCAGGGGGCTGGGATTTGAATCCCATTCTGTAGTTGGTGTGTTTTATTTACTGTTTTTTTTCTGCGTTAATGATTACGGACAGCGGTGGCGGCGGCGGACAACTACAACGCACGGGACCATTGTCGTGATATTATAACAGCTTTCGCTGAGAAACGGAAAAAAAGTCAGAGCATATCTATGGAGTGCATTATGATGAGTGGGGCGAAGCATCCGTCAGTCCGTCTAGGCTTCCGTCCGTCCGTCCATTCTTTTGTGCGTTCGTTCGTGCGTCCGTCTGTGCATCCGTCCGTGCTTCTGTCCATCCGTGCCACCCGTCCACCCGTACTGTCCACCCGTACTTCTGTCTGTCTTTCCATCTGTGCGTCTGTCCAACCGTCCGTCTATCTAGTGACAAGTACCGCCATCTAGCATGTCTTCATCATATAAAAGTACCGCCATCCAGTGGACATTCCAAGGACTAAATGAGAGGTGGTACGACCGGACTGGAGACAACCACTTACGGCCTGCGCTTCGTGTCTAGTTCCCATTCTTCACCGCCACTAGTTCATGACACTGTGGCCCAACCATTGCAAAACCGTGCTACAACCAAGGTGGTTAGGCCCTGCGAATAAACATGGCAGCCCTTTCTGGTCAGATAGTGCTCACAGTGCGTCCTTCTGATGGAAGTTTTGTCTAGTAAGCATCAAACTCAAGGCCAATTTCATTAGAGAGTAAGTCACCTATATTCGTCTCTGTACGTTTTTTCATCAGAAACAACAATTAATCTTTCATTTATGATTAACGTGCACGGGATTCTTCCTCAATTCAAAAGGTGCGCGCGTACCACTTTTCTAGTCTGGCCATGGAGGTGGATACTTACTACTACGACTACTATTACTACATATATCGCGGACACACGACCCACGGCTTAAGGAGCTTCACCCCTAATAGCGCAAAGTCATGAATCACACTGTGGCAGGAGCGCATCTTTCTGCCCTTTTGTTATTCTCTCTCCCACCACCCTTCCTCCACCGCCCGTGCCGAGCTTTCAGTCGACTCAGTGGTACGAAAGAGCAAAACGCGCGAAGCCTGCGACTAATCCCACTGACACAACTCGTGCTTCAGAGATTTTGAAAGTTTTCGCGGCAGACTCATCATGAGCCAATAGGCTCTTTCAATAAAATCATTCGATTATTATTTGAAAAAAGTGTTGCAGGGCCTCTTTTCGAAAGTGTTCAAAAGTCGTACACTTTCGGGACGATCCGAAAGTGTAGGACAATTTGTGACAAAAGTTAATGTGACTACTCTTTAAAGAAAAAAGGATGTACGTCATGATCCCATAGGCAATACAGATATAAGAATGGTTCATTATCTTTCAAAAACACACATATTCAGTACTTTAGTAAGCCGCAGTCATGCAGAAAAAAACATGAATAGCTTGCTTTCACTACAGGCCCTGAAGTTCATACACAAGTAGAGTAGCTTTGAAATCAATCAATTATATAATCAATCTCCCCATCAATTGATCAATAGGTCTATCAATGGACGGCTACTTCGATTTGATTGAATAATATGTTAGGTTTAATGTCCTAAAACTACCGTATTATTAATAAAGATACCGTATTGAAGGGCTCCGCAAATTTTGACCTCCATATGTTGTTTTTTTTTACGTCCACCCAAATTTGAGCCTACGAGCCTAAAGCTTTTCTGCTTCCATCGAAAACGCAGCCGTCACAGCCGGGATTTTATTCCGGGATGACTACTTTGTCTTCAATGAAAAGTGCCTTTTATTGATCACCTGCTTAATTTCGGGTGACAGCAATATACATGCAGAAATAGCAAAAAATAAAAAGCCCTGGCCACCGAACTGTTCGAAATCCGCTTTGTGGGCAAAAAGAAGTTCTTTATTGTCAGACCACTCCGCAAAACGATTTCGCGGTGAATGTCTTGGATTTTACGATGCCGTCACGTGTTTCTATAGCGGCTTGCGACTGGCCATAGTGCTGTAGACCAAACCGCAGTTACCATTCAAGGAAGTTTAATCAACGAGAGCACTCCTTTGTGTAGAATATTGGGTGAATATAAAACGAAAGTTTTTTCAATGGTGCAGAAAAGGTGCTGCCGAATTCTTTCTTGCCGCATTTCAATCGAAACTTTTTTCATTCGCAGCAAAATGCGAGGCACGTGATTTGAAAAGAAATACGTGAGTGGAGACACACAAAAAAAAAACAAATGTCAACTCGTGCAGAAGCGAGCCGCAGCCTGCCGGACCCTTACTTGAGCAAAACGCTGCTATCGCAAGTAATTTCCGTTTTCTTGAAAAATGAGATATATCTTTGTTTAGTAACAAAGTGCAACAAATATTATAAATCCTTTGCAATCGTGAAGAGAAATTGTTTTCTTCGGTATGTCGCAATAACATGGTTAGCAAACGGCGCATAGTATTCGCGAACTTTAGAATCCATTGACAATAAGGACGAAGAGCTCTTTGCAATGTGTTACCGAACGAGCAATGAACACGAGCTAAAGTTTCTTTTCCCACTCCGTAAGAACAAACAAAATCTTGTGACGTGCTTTTGTGAAGACTTTGTGTAGTGCACACAGTAATGGTCATATATTATTTCAGCGAAAGCTGTTATGAGATCACAATTCGAGTCACGCGCAACGCCGCAGTTGTTCGCCGCCACCGCCGGTGTCCGTGACCACTATCGCACGAAATAAAAAAAAAACTGGGTAAGTAAAAAGCACCAAGGACACAGCGGGATACTCAAGCGTGGTTCCGCTGCATGCCTGCCCAGTGTTGTACTACTGAGCCATGCCAGTGCTTGCGATTTGTTCGCAAACTTGCCTTAGGCAGGCCTGATGTCGGGAAAGGAATCACGTTATTATGAGTAATAAAGCGTTTTAGAACAGCAAAGGAACTACAAGGCATCACGCGATGCGAATATCGTGACGAGTGGGTCGTCCAATGTTTGAACCCATTACAAAAACTTGTTTTTGTTCACATAGTAACTGTGGTGCATACCCACGCTTTGGCGATTTTAGTTGATTATTGCCACAAGTTCATTATTTTTACTTATACTATCTTAGAGCTTTTCAGTTAACTCGGCGTTCATAATTTCTAGCCTTGTTGCTGCCTGCACTTAGCGCTTTATTTTGAGAATGAAAAAGCCACATGAGGTGCATGAATGAATCAAAATCTGGACCTGTGAAGTGCTCCGCGCTTAAACTAAGTTCTGATGACAGTATTTCAATTCAGATAGAAAACAGCGCCAATAACGAGGGACACGAAAAGACGTAGAGAGAGAGTGTCACTTGATGTTGCACTGCTAATACTGAAACCCAATGTTCAACCTCTACTACAGCAACTATGCACTACTGCGGCTGGCGCGTAGAAACAGACACCAGAGGAGAGATCACGACAACGCCAATGCAATGTCCGTGTCTGCATCGCTACGTTATTTTACCCCTTTACCCCAAATCTGCACCAATAAGCTTGATTCTCTGTCGTTATACAAGGAAGTGGCATGTATGCGTCCTCCACGTTCTCGTGGAGCGGCCCAAATTTAATGTTTTTTCACTCACTATTGAAGAATAATATCTCGGCACTGTTGTTGCTTTTGTTGTTGTCTCTTTCATCGATCTGATAAGCCATGGTGGCCGGCATTTTGAGACTTTCTTCTCTCGCACACCACATAAACAAGAAAAAAAAAGCAGCAGAGCTTGACATCTTCGTGTCACATTTGTGCCCATCTTCATTTTAACATTTGTGCCCATTTCGTTGCTTGAAAGCTTGGTGTATGTGTGCAGCAATTCAGATGAGGGCATCTCGTCCATCAACATCTTGTGCCGAGATCGCACTGACAGTTGAGTGGTCAGTACAGCCCTTCACAAGGCTGGCAATGCTCAGACTAGGGTAAATTTAATGAACGAGGTTCAAGTTATCATCAGTAGCAGGTTTATTCAAGAGGTAATCGTAATGCATTCTTATAATTGTTGAAAAGTAGCTCCGCAGAGGGCGCCACCACCCCGCTAAGTGAGCGATTGCCCCTCCCCCTGCGCCGCCTCTGCGTCGGCGCTGCGTCACTACGTGGCAGCAACTGGTAGAGGAAGCAAGTCTATGGTTTTCGCTGACAACGATGCCTAACTCAACAACGGTAACATAGGGGCAGTCTATAAAACGCAGCGAAAAGTGGCAGACATGTGGCACACCATGTTTATGCATCTGCCTAACAAGATTCTACTTGCCATGCCATTACCCTAATATGGCGCCCATACAAACTCGCCCCATTATCAGTCCTGCTGAAAGTGCATATGTTCATTGTGGAACTGTCACTAAATTTCCACGGCTTATTGTGTGGAACAGGATTTAGTTGAACCTCACATGCTTGCACCGAAAAATTATTCTGCTCTTCTCTTCATGAAGAAGATCATTTCGTTTCCTCTTGGTGCCAAGCAGTACGCAATGTCCACGTTGTATACTTCTACAATTACGCTAAGAAGAGCTATTTCGACTGACGAAGTATTTATTAAAAAGCCTGTCAAACTGCTGGATGCTCTCAATCCAGTGTTTTCAGCACTTCACTAGTCCAAATGGATCGCCCACGACCCTCTTCAAAGCCGCAGTTTCCCAGTCGCATGTCAGGACGCTGAGGTCATGTTGGTCAGAGAAATTCCGGCCTTAGTGACTGACTGACTTACTGTACTTCTTTGTACGCGCAGTGCTCTCCTTCTCTCCCCTCTTTCTCTTTTAATCTCCATGCTCTTATCTCTAGTGCATGGTAGCGAAACGAACATTCATCTGGTTAACCTCCCTGACTTTCAATTTATGTTTTGGCGCGAAGTGACATTTGTTACAGATCGTTCCCACATTCACGTTTGACAAGCGAGTTGTAAGTTACCCTCGCTCATCGAAGCTCGCGCCAAATAAAATAAGAAAGAATAGAAGAAAAAACTAACCGAAATAATCAATCTCTCCTGTATACTTTTTCATTGTTTTCGTTGTTTTACTGCAACGCTCTTTCTAGAAATTTCCAGAGTCATGGGCCTATGCAAGGGAGAAACGTCCCGAAAGCTGTAGCCGGATTGGCACTCAATGGCTAATCTTAGTAGTATCTATCTATCTATCTATCTATCTATCTATCTATCTATCTATCTATCTATCTATCTATCTATCTATCTATCTATCTATCTATCTATCTGTTCATCTATCTATCTATCTCAACCATCCAGACAAGGAATGCTGTAGAAAAGATACCTGTACACACCCCCGGTAGCACATGTGTGCATGCGTCTATTATTAATCAACATACTTCGATGTAACCAACCTCAGTCAATGTACGCGTACACCTCCATAGCGTGACTAGCTCTGCAAGCTGTCTTTCTATAGAGGCTCACTCGCCGCCATTTCATTCAGGCTAGCACAGCGTAGGACGCCCGTGAGCGCGTTGCAGCCGTCCGAACGGTCTGTTGCAGCAGGGTCGATATAGGTAGGAGAAGCACGCACATTGTCAGCAAGGAAGGAACGGTCTCCGATGGGTGCTTCGGAGAAAGTGCTACTGGGTCATGCAGTGTTTGCTTATGTTGACAGCAAACAGCAAGCGGGGGGCCACAGAGTTTCGCAGCAGCTCGGCTTCTTTCACCCACAGGCTATACTCTCCGTCGCTTTACTCCCCCTATCTCACTCTCTCACACCTGTCACGCTTCGGTGAATATGCTAGTGAACGCGAAACCCGGGGTCTCGGGGCATTCTAGCCACCACATTTATTAAAATTCTCCGGCGACAGCAGCTAGGATAACGAGCATGTGCATAAATCTGGCATAAATGCACCAACAGTGCGTGCATAGTGTACAGCGCTAAATGTTTTTATCTTTCCCCCTCCCCGCACCTTGCTGACGTGAAGAGTTCTTGTCCTGAGAGCGAGCTCCGGCTCTACATTTCAGTTTACCTTGCCCTTAACGATGAATTGATGACAGCAGAGGAAGTTCAGAGTTCCGGATGGTGTCGCCGCTCGTGGAAATCACGCCGCCTTCTCTCTATGGTCGCTGAACATTTGTTTCGCTCTTTCCCCGTACGTTATCACACCGATTAATATTTATTGTCCAATGATGTCGGTATGATATGAGAAGAGAGTATGATCAACATAACTGATAGAATTTTCGGCTTCTTGGGGCCTGAACTTACTTTGCCGCTAGACGAAGTTCTGCAAAAGTTGAGCCGCTACGCTTCACCACTTTCGCCTTTTTATGCTCAGCAATTCTAATCGGTGCAAGTAGTTCACTGCGGTCTACTCATTTATTTGAAAGAAAACCGAAACAAAATAATACACATAGGCACACGTTCGTTCGAAGCCCGCAAGCACGAGGACTAGGCAACTACCCATTTTTCTCATGGTATATATGGACGATTGCAGCGCCAGAGTCCAGATTGTGACTAGTATATCCAGTTGTCATGCACACGGCAACGTAATCACGTGACTTTGTCAAAGGTCAGCCCATTTCGGTAGCAGCGCAACGAAAAAAAACGGTGATGTATGAAATGTTCACAATGCCCCAGGCCTGGAAATGTTGCAAACTACGTTAGTTGCAGGAAATTTTGCAAAGGTTCAATATATCGACCTAAGAGGTTCAATATATCGACTCAGAAGAAACAGAAGATGGCTTTCTCGCCCCAGTCAACTGAAGCGGATGCATAGCATGACCTGTCTCTTTTTTTTTCTTGTTCTTGTTAACACGAGAAGTGTGACATTAATAATGTCATAGCACAAAATACCATAAAATGGATAATCGGACGTGTACTAAAATAGCTAAAAAAGCAAAAATAAAAAGATCACAGCATATCCATGGGGTGAATGATGACGACTGGGTTAATCTCCGGAGAGAATCATCGCTAGAACCACGAATCTTTCGTGTGTAATTCACCCAGTTGAACATCGTGTAAAGACATCATGAGAAATACTGTATATACTGTATGTACACGATATATAGAAAGCTACCTTTATTTGTTCTTCGAGACGATGGATGGATTGTGATTTCCCATCACATATGACGGCTTTATGGTCCATGAAATGAAGGGTGAGCGGTTCCTGTGTAGGTTGCAGAGGAAAATTTGCAAATACTAGGTCCATGCATGTTCCTCGGACCGTGGTTGGTTTCATATGGTTTTCATGCATCCATCTACGCATCCATATACGCATCCATCTACGCATCCATTCGTCTGTCCATGCATCCATGCGTGAGTCCGTCCATCCGTTTGTCCGTTCGTTCGCGCGTCCATTCATCTGTACGTCCGCGCGTCCATCCATCCGTCTGTCAGTCTGCTAGTCTGTCTGTCCGTCCGTCCATGCGCCCGTCCGTGCGTCCATCTGGTGAACACGCCAAGTACCGCCATCTCCCATCTGGCATCCCCTGCCTGCCTGCCTGCCTGCCTGCCTGCCTGCCTGCCTGCCTGCCTGCCTGCCTGTCTGTCTGTCTCTCTGTCTGTCTATCTGTCTGTCTGTCTGTCTGTCTGTCTGTCTGTCTGTCTGTCTGTCTGTCTGTCTGTCTGTCTGTCTGTCTGTCTGTCTGTCTGTCTGTCTGTCTGTCTGTCTGTCTGTCTGTCTGTTCATTGAGGTATCGCACTAAACGGTCACAAACCACGACGAGCCAAGAGACAATTATTCACGGCTTTAGGAGCTTCGCCCCTGAAAAGCCAGCGCATTTCCTCTCCGCTTGAATCGTCATTGTCAGCAGCCCTCGCGGGCTTTCCTTTTCACATAGAACATACTTTATCTATCTAAAGAAAAAGAAAAAAAGCGCCAGAAGTGTCCGTATAGTATCCCTTGCCATGCAATGAGTTACGAGTGTCAGGCAAGCTAATAGTAATGAAAGTAAGGCACCGTCACGTATCCCGAGCAACGTTATAGGAAAGGGAGGGGGGGTGAAAAATCTTTTCCAAGTGTCATCGAGTCGAAAACAATCGCCACTGTTTTCTTCGTACTTTGTTTTTCTTGTCTGCATCGATCTCCCATCAACCGTAAACTCCGTGTGTTCCTTCACTTAATATACAAACCACAGACGTGTACACGAAAAAAAAAAATGTAATGCGATGCTCATCGAACAGCACGGCTCCTCCTCCATATCCCGCCTCGTCAATTATGCGCTCTTTGTAGCGCGAAATAAGAAACGTCCAAGTTCTTGCTAGGGTTGGGCGGAATAGGATAGCAGAGGGGAGGTATCAATATGGCTGATATTTTGTGCCCTTTTTATGGCCGATGAATGCAGTGATGCGACAGACCGGGTCGTGATAACGTTGTAATAGTGCTGTCAGCTACTTTCAAGAGATGCTTTGAGTTCAACGGTGACGAAGTAGAAAATAAAGTTTTAGGTGTCATTCGTATGATGGAAGAGAGGCTTCTGGTTAATGTGCGCATGCGTGCAGTCGTCTCGCGGGTACCCGAGGTAACGAGGGGAAAACAACACTAAAGTGATCTTGAATAAACTCGAATTTCTCGTGCCTCGCCTTCACACGCGCAAGTTATAACTATGCAACTGAAGTGAGAGAACCGTAAATTAACGCTTCCTTAGTAGAAATATCAAGATTTGCTCTTGAAAGGCATTTGTCGGTGGAATGCACAAGCAAGCGCACTGCCGTTCATCGTCACGTTCCTGATCATCATCAACAACATCATCTCTCTATACTCTCTTTTCCGCCCCTCACCTTTCCTAACGCTAAGTAGCAGGCAAGAACATGGATTGAGGCTGACGTCTCTGCTTTTCTGTAGGAATAAACATTTTTATCTCTCTTTGTCTTCTTTCTTGCGCTTTTTTTTTAGGGAGCAGCATTGTGGCAGTTGATCTGTAAAGTCTTCCGGGATGTTTTGTATGTTTTGTCGACGCCCTCATTCTACGGTTTCTGCATGACTGCTGATATCTCCACTGAATCAAATGCCTGCTCGTAATAAATAGTGGTTTGGTGTATTTTGAGCATTTTACTATCACCTAGTCAGGCTTTTACTTAGCCTTTAGTCGTGTCCCCCAAGGCAATCTTGTTCAATTTCGCCTTTATTAAAAGCAAACCAAACCAAACCAAACCAAACCTGATGGACAATGTGAATGTCGTCAAATTTGAGTAGCCTGCTCAAAATCCAGCTTGATTTTTCGGTATATTGAATCGTAATGTTGTCTCAATTCTGTGAGTAATTACCTTTGTAAAAGCTTGCATACGATGGAGAGCAAGCAGATTGGCCTGTGATTCTTCAAGTACTTGTCCTGATTCCTAATATTTAGATAATTTTAACATTCTTCCACGATCCTGCTACACATCCCGTCATGAGGCGCTTTATAAACAGGGTGGCTATGTTTTCTAACACAATCTGTCCTCCGTCTTTCAGCAGATCTGATGGTACCTGATCTTCCGCCAACTTGACCTCGTTTCACTCCCTCCAAGGCTTTCTTGGCTTCTCCTGCAATTACTGGTGGGATGTAATTTGCGTTACTGCTAGTTCGTACATTAGTGTCGTGGCTGTCTCGGCTGGTGAACAGATCTCTTATCAGCATTCTATCTTTATCAAACCAATTACATCTTTCATAATGTCATGTGCACTAACGCATGAAGTAAGCTTCAATGTTCCCGTAGGAATTCTTTTGAAGACCACCAAGTGAATGGGAAAGGAAAGAAAAAGCACAAGTGCAGGGTATGTCAATCTAAGCATGAGTATCGGCACTCCGTGTCCCGACATCACAACTACAAAAACAAGGTACGAGAATACAGGCAATGCAAGCTCCACAATTTGGGCGCCACGCTCGCGCGGCAAAACTGGGCGTTGCTGGGAATATATGCGGCCATCGAATGTGGCTTTTAGAAGAGTTGCCTCTGTGGCAAGTACCAACTTGCCCTGCCGCCAGCAAACGTCCGGCGCCAAGCCACCCTCAGTTTACGAAGGTGGCTTGGCATCGGATATTTGCTGGCGGCGTCAGCAAGGCCACGTGCGCGCATCCACTGTTTATTCGGTCCAAATCAATGCTAGCCATCAACAGTTACAGTGTGACGCAGTTTGCAGATGTCATGCGAGAGCTCAGCGCGTGCTCGCAAGCGTGTGTGGCAGCGTTGTGGCGAAAAGAGTGCCGTAGGCCCCGCCGCGGAGGTCTAGTGGCGATGGTACTCGGCTGCTGACTCGCAGGTCGCGGGATCGAATCCCGGCTACGGCGGCTGCATTTCCGATGGAGGCGGAAATGTTGTAGGCCCGTGTACTCATATTTGGGTGCACGTTAAAGAACCCCAGGTGGTCGAAATTTCCGGAGCCCTCCACTACGGCGTCTCTCATAATCGTATGGTGGTTTTGGGACGTCAAACCCCACAAATCGATCAATCAATCAATCAAGGAGTGCCGTAGATATTCCCAGTTGTGATAAGAGCAGTTGCGCAGCTTTACGTTGCTTTGGAAGCCAGTATACCAACAAAATATATCGTCAATTCGCTCCAGAATGCCTTTCGTGCACGAAATTATCGTTCTGATTTCTCGTATACAACGGCAGTAATGGACTTTCTATTTGCGGAGATATTCCTGTGCCCTTGTTTTATCCAGATCTTATTTGTGGTTGAAATGCGGTGTTGGACATCCCTCCAAGACATCACGGCGTTGAGGACCGCGCGTGTTGGCGCGGCGTATAGAAATAGAATATTTCGCAAATTTGATGAGACATGTGGGAAAGAGATTACTCCATCAGTCCTTCCTTATGCGTACCGTCCATATTGCGAAAAAAGCCATGTAGTTTCATGAAGGGTAGCTACTCACGAAAGCAATTACAGTGCATTTTATTTTTGTCTGTGTGGAAAACTTGTATTTGTAGCGTGGCGTGTTAACTAGTGAATACACTGGTAAAGTAATTTTTTTTCAGGTGGAAGACTTAGATGCCTCAACAAGCGCGAAAATAAATTGTCGCAGTCATGTGATAAGGTAACCATATGATGTAATCATAGCACCACAGAATACCAATATTTCTGACATCATCATTAGGTCACTATTGTGTCCCATGCCGCACCATCGTATAGCGGCGGCTTCACAAGACACCGTCGCTTGGTAAAAAAAGGGGCATATCACTGAGGCAGTGTAAAAGCCAGGAAGGGGTGTACGATTTCGGAGGCAATACAAAACCACGTTAGGAGCGAGAAGCTTTGAAAAGTCGTTGCGAGAGGATCAATACATCAACTGAAAAGATCAGGAAGAAGGCTTACTTTTTCTGGTGGTCTCATTCTAGCACATAAGTAAACGTGTTTTTTTTTTCTCGTACCAGCAAGACCAAGTCTGAGCTATACTCTTCTTGTCGAGGCAGATACTTAGACCAAAATGATCTCAATCGTAAGCAAGGAAAAGGAAAGCTGTTCACTCCCGTTGGTTGCTGCAGGAATAAACGTTGATTCTCTATATCTCGCTTCGTCCAGAGCTGGGGTGATTTCTCGTAGGCTACTTACTCACTTATTAGTTTTAAATATTATCCAATAAGTAAACTATGTATTATGAACGATTATCATTAATTAGTCTAACATGACTCCAGTCATAACGTATTAAGACGCAATTATTAGGACGGCATCAACAGCACAAAGACAATAAGAAAAAAGGAGAGGATGGCGAGACGCAAGCAGTGCTCTTTGCCTTTACGGTCTCTTTTCCCTGTCATCGATGCGCGGTTGATACGCTGTTAATGAATCGTTACCCATTCACCCGAGCTCCAGCTCTTACAGGCTAGGAAAAACGTCTATGATGTTCATGAAAGCCAGTGTTCGTCAATCGCGTCCTGAATAAAAAAATGTTCTGAGTGCTCTTTTCTGGTGTTGACGGACTGGATAAAAAGAGGTTTTGTAAGCTGCAACCCCCAGATTCATCACAATATGTAACCTAAAATACAAATACATAGTGGTATCCAGATAACCACGTGTTTGTGAGAGCGCAACGCCCAGATGCGAGCTCTGCGCAAACAGCGCTTACTCACTCTTGTCCGTGCAGGTTGTTATCGCATAACCTTCCTGGATACTTGAATGGGCTAACATCGTTTAATGAGATATGGGTTATTAGTAAATTCAATTATTTAAAAGGCAGGACATTAGAGAGCTTTAGAATACCCCATGCAAAGATTGTGGACGTAGCGTTAGCATTCGTCACTCAACGGCAGCCCGCCGTTGAGTGACGAATGCTAACGTCGTGACGAATGCTAACGTTTTTTTTCTCCTTCTCTTCGGTGAGTTTCTATAGCCCTTCAAGTTGGTAGATATGTTGTACAGGTCTCCGAATGAGTTTTTCATTTGTTTTCAAAAGGCAGGAGCGTATTTTCTCGTCAACTCCCGAATAAACTTCCATGACTTTGGCCAGGTTCTGAAGTGATCTAGAAGTGCGTGAATCAAGCAATACGATGCCTCCTCGGTTCACTCTCGTTTCTTGTTTACTTTCGTAAGCTTGCTCTCAATTCCTTCAGATATTCCTTGTTCCACCTTTTCCACCAATCTTTCATGATGTTTTGCCGCTTTCTCCAGATTTTTTCAATGTTGACTTCGAGTTGATTTCCGTCATTGCCGGTAAGTCTATATTTCCCACCTATTATGACAGCCGGTGCAATAGGTAGCGGCTCATGCGGTTCGCTGTATACAAAAGTTAACGGCTTGTTGTTAAGCGCCGCTTCAACTTCAGTGGCTATTGTCTCCATCTCTTCTCTGGTTAGCAGTCTCTTTCTGATGACTTTTCTCATTGATGATTTCATGCTTCGTATTATTCTTTCATAGAAGCCTCCCCAACAAGGCGCTCGTTCGGCGATAAACTACCACTTTATTTTATCTCCTTGATTAGCTCGTTTAGAGACTTCTTCTAACTGCTTCAGCATACGATTGATTTCTCTGTTGGCTTTCTTGAACGTCCTTGCGTTGTCACTATATATTGTGCGACATAAGCCTCTTCTCGCTGTAAATCTTCTGAATGCATGTAAGAATGCTTCTTTTTTACAGTTGTCGACCACTTCGAAAAGTACAGCTCTTGTTGTTGTACACACGAATACTGCAATGTACAGTTTTGTCATGCCTTTTAAGGCGTCTTTTATAAGCATCGGGCCTGTAAAATCTACAGCAGTATCTTCAAATGGTTGTCGGTGGTTTACTCAGTCAGCAGGCAGGGGTGCTGTGTCTTGCTCAATTGGTTTAGCGTCAAATAATTGACACTTTAAACATCCAAGAGTAATCTTGTTCACCAGCTGTCTTCCTTGGATTATCCAATATTTCGTTCTAAGCTGCGATAGTGTTGCACTGACTCCTCCATGCAACGCGAGCTGTTGCACATGTCACACTAGCAGCTTTGTAGCAGCCGTCCACTTTGGAAGCACAATGGGATGTTTTTCATTGTATGTCAGTCCACTTTGAGACAGACGACCCTTGTGCCCTATTAGTCCTTGTTCATCTTCAAAGACTTCCCTACCACAAACAAACATCCTTGCTGTCTTCGTCGAATTGATCTTGTTGAGTATAATATGTTCCCGTATCTTTCGTTGCTCTAATTTTATTATCACTGTCTCTGCATTCTTTACATCCTCAAAACTCAGATCATTGATTATCTGCTTCTTTCTTATAATCTGTATGTATCTCAGAACCCAAACTGTTACTCTGAGCAATATTATGTAGGTTCCATACTTCTCTGCGTCGATCACGACCGGAATTGACGTTTACATTGTTAGTTGCAGAAGATTCACAACTCTCAGTGTCTTCTTCTGTTTCCGTCTGCCCTGTGGTCTTATTTTCTGTAACAAGTCACTTTGGACCAAGCCACCATAAGTCCGACTGTATCAAAGCCTTTGCGCTTACACCTCTGGTCATGAGATCAGCTGGGTTCTCTTCACTAGCTTAATTTTCTTTTTTATCTCTTTCACCCTATTCTCTACAAATTTGTCTCGTTTTTCTTTCCGTGTAGCCAACTAAGAACAATGGTCGAGTCCGCCCAGTATCTTGTAGCATTTACATTGCTTACAAATGTGCTTCTGATGCATTGTTAAATGCATGCAGACAGCAACGCAGCCATTCGCTCAAGCTGTAGTAACGAGATTTAATTCATTGGCACTATTCTTCCTTCCGCAATTGGTATTTCAGCCTTCTTTTCTTTCTCGTAGTGATTTATCAAATAGGCCACTGTTCCGTATACATATTGACTTGCATCAGAAAACAAGCGAAGTTTCGTGTGAATAGCTTTCTCTTCTGTCTTACATCAAACCATCGTGGCACACTAAACCCTTGAATCGATTCCAGCTCTTTAATCCATCTCCTCCAAGTCTCTGCTTCATCATCTGGCAGTGAGTCGTCCCAAGACGTCCCTTTTCTCCACATGTTTTGTATTTCTCGCTTGACTGTTACCGTAAATGGAGTAAAGAGTCCCAGAAGATCGTACACTCTTGCAGTGAGCTCTAAGAATTGGCTCTTTGATAGCGCACTTCTGGTATCAATGCTTTTATGTTAAAAGATCGAAGGTACAGCCTATCTACCTTGAAGTTCTATCTTATGCCAAGTACCTTTATTTTGGTAGAAGCCCCGAAGCTTGTGTTTTCCTCTTTCTTTATGTTTTGTTGTAATCCAGGCTCAATTGTGTTTAACTTTCTGAGAGTCAATGAAATGACGCCTCTTGAAAAATCTCCTTTGAATCCAATTAAATGTTTTCGGCTTCCTTGGGTGATTCGGCTCCCATTATTATGTCGTCGAGGTAGATGTTTCTTCTCAGCTGTTTAATCGTCTGCGAAAATTTCTCCTCGAACTTGCTGAGGTAGTGCTGTACTGTTGCTGTGAGCAAGAAATACTGGAGGCTGAGCCAAACGTCGCTTTTGACATTCTGCATGTTACGATCTTCACATCGCTTCCACTCGAATATCTATCCCACCAAAGGAAACACAGCGCGTATCTGTCTTCCTCGATTACTGAAATCTGTAAGAATGCCTTCCCAATATTAGTTGTCATTTGAATGCGATGGTGCCGGAAGTTTATCAGCATGTGCACGAGATCACAATTGAGATTTGGTCCAGTTTCAAAGTAGTCATTTAGAGATGACCCTTTTGTGGACAACGATGACACATCAAATACTATTCTTATCTTTGTTGTTTGACAATATTCCTTGATGACGGCTTGATGCGGCATGTAGTAGCAGTGTGTCATCGGTGCCTTTTGTTCCTCGGCCACTTCTGCCACTCCACTATTCAAGTACTTTCTGATGGTATTCTCGTAACATCGCAATACACTTTCGTCTTTCCGTAACCTTCGAGGGAGTTGCTTCAATCTGGTCATTGCGACACCCTTATTTTCATCAAGCTCCACGGTGTCTTTTCATGGAAGTCGTACTGAGTATCTTTTCTCTTCAGACTTTGGGTTCTTGCTAAAATACTCCATCACACTCTCTTCTTTCATTGCATCTTGCTCGGTACCCTTATGCTGATGGTTTCTATGTCCCAGAAATGCCTTAGCTCTGTCTCTATGTCGGACTTGTCCACTTTAACGTGAAGTACCACAACGGTTGACCGTTTCACTAACAATGTGGCTAACTTAGTTTTGCCCTGCACCGTCCAACCGAATATGGTCTCTGTTGCTGTCAGCTTCTCTTCCAGTTTTCGGATGATTCCGGTCATTATTTGCCAGTACTGGTCTCATCTAACAATTTCTCTGCAGTTTGTGGTTGTACATAAACCATCAGCCAACTTTAATCCGTCGTCTTCATACTTCTCCTTCAGTGAAACTGGCAGGAGCGGTATTCTTTCTTTTGATATAACGTCAACCTCGAGTGCTTCCAACAAAGCCTCTTCGCCACTATATGCGCTTCTAAGTTTGACTTCAACTGAATGCATGGTCTTTTTCTCTTGTCCTTCTCCGAAAGAGCTTATGGTCAGTCTTTCTTTTCTATTGACCGTGCAACCAAGATTCTTTGACAAGCTTATAAGGATGAATGTTCTTTGGCTACCAGTGTCCAACAGAACCCGACAGTAGCAGGACTTGTTTCTACCTTCTGCTATTGCCATTGCAGTCTACTGAAAACTGCTCGACGATATATCCGTGTATTGGCGGATGGACCCTTGCTCTTCCTGATTTTTATATTTACATTAAATGATTGCGGTGCCCTGCGCTGTGAGTTCTTTTCCCCGGCACATAGAAGTTGCGTGCCTCTTTCCGCATATCTTGCATCTTATGCTTGCCTTGCATCTTTTAGCACTATGTCGGAGCCTCGTGCAATGGAAGCATCTTTGAGACGATTTTAGCTTCATTTTCTTCTCTTCATATGCCATATTCTTTCTGCAGTCATCTGAATAGTGGGTATTAGTCTCACAAATAATGCAAAACTTTACCATGGTGCTTTGAAACTTAACCGTTCTTTTATGTTGCCTACTGTCAAATTTGTCGCCGTGGCTTACCTTGCACTCTACCAATTCCTCTCTGCACTCAACTTGGTCTTCTATATATCTCATCAAGCGCTTCAGAGTTTCTCCATGATGTTTAGTTGCAATCTAATATTTATCTGAAGACCTGCCGGCCAATTTTCTTTGTTTCGGTTGGAACCCGATGTGCATCTCCGCAGGTAAAAATCTTTTAAATACTGGTAGTAGCAGCGATGCATATTACTCGCTTTTCACACTTAAGGATTCCAGCCCACGCGTATGCACTTGTACCTTGTCTGACAGTCTTCTTACCCCTTCATAGTCACTGCAGCTTGCTACTGTACTCAAGTTAGCTCTTTCATGCACATTTCTTTAAGCGCTTAGTCTTTCCGGTATCGGTGCTTGAGCATGTCGATAGCTTTCATATAGTTACTGTCCGAATATTGAAGTACCTCCACGACAGCTGCCGCTCATCCGGTTAGTGATGACAGAAGGTTCGTGAACCTTTGATTCTCGTTTAATTCT
Source organism: Rhipicephalus microplus (assembly GCF_043290135.1). Lineage (NCBI taxonomy): Eukaryota > Metazoa > Arthropoda > Arachnida > Ixodida > Ixodidae > Rhipicephalus > Rhipicephalus microplus. The sequence continues at coordinate 1,578,661 of NW_027464623.1, forward strand.
TTTCTCACGTGAACAGCCGATTCAAACTGAAGTCAGAATTTCTGCCACTTCCTCATGTCGCCATCGAACTTCATTAATTCTACCTTTGGTAGCTTTACTGGATTTGCTTGCGGCGCTTGCCTCGCATTGTCATTTGAAGGGACCTGTAACCTCACTGGCTCGCGCCGTTCTTGTCGACAAAGGTAGGCATTCATGTTATGCAGAATGCTAATTGTCCTTAGCTTGTACTCAGTGGTCCTCGCAAACTCAACTTCGGCTCTTTCCGGTGTTATGAAGTATTTCCTTTGTTCGTTAACTGTCTTTAACATGTCGGCAATGCCTCTAATCTGGCTGGCTATCAGTGATATTGCCACAGGGTCTTCATTCTCATGAAGCTTATTTTCTGCTTCGCTCACTAGGTGTGTTATTTGCATCCTCGGCGTTTTTTTTTTCTTCGAAATTACTTCCCTGTTCATTTTGAATAATTGAGGAAACAGCCGGTCGCTCACAGATTTCAGCGGCGAACCTTCACCCGTACCTGTGTCGTCTTCCGTGTCTGTGCTGCTCTCTCAGATTGCGATGTGCTGTCTCGCTGCCGTCGGTTCGCACTGGGCCTCCTCTTCATCCGTCCTGTATGGCCTGTCTTTCGTCCTGGTATTCCGTGGCCAGTGGGAAGAGGAGAAGCCGCTATTCTGGTCACGGCACCATGTCGCAGAAATGAGACGAAGCAAGCGTGGACTGCGTTAGATGAGAACAAGCAGCAAAAATCCTTTTTTATGTATTTTTATTTCGAATGCTGATATAATGTAATTCACTTTGAAAGCGAGTACATGATCATGGCGAAAGCCATGAAGGCCAGCGTCCAGCCGGATGTCACTCCCGCAGCCCGCACAACATGCACGTTGTCGAAAGTATAGTTCCTCAGCATGACGCCGCGCATAGCATGTGCCGGAAGGGCCTGCGGTACGGCCCAACTGAAGGGACGCAGCACCTCCGGGGCGCCTTCGACGGGCCATAGCACACCTCCCATAAGAAGTGCTGGATAGAGGGCGGCCATCGAGAGCAGCAGGGCCGTCGCCTCATCCTTGGATATCGACGAAGTCAAGAACCCGAAGTTCATGCCGCAGAGTGCCATCAGCACTGGTATGAAGAAGGCCGCGCAAAGGCTTCCGCGCACAGGAGTGTCGAAGACGCTGACGAACACCACGAGCATGAGTACCGTCTGCATGTACGCCATGGACATCTGAACCACCGCATGGCTTGTGATCACCTCCACCGGTGTCACGCCGGCTACAATGGATCGTCCACGGATTCCTTCCTGGTTCTCGGCTACGAGCAACAGCGCCGTCAGAGACATGGACAAGGCAAAGAGCGTCGCGACGATGATGCCAGGGCTCATGAACTCCCGGAAGGTGAAGTCGAAGGCGCTGTAGAAGGGATCCGTGAACCGTATCGTTTGAAGAGAGAAATTCAGGCTGGTCAAGTTGTGGGAGAGCGCCTTCAGATACCTAGTGTGTGCTTCCAAGATCTCTAACTGCAACGTGTTCCTGATGGTGTAATCGGTCGCGTCCAGGAAGAAGTTGACCAAGAACCCCTTGGTGTATCCCCTGAGCGACTTCGAGTGCACCCTGGAATTCAACTCCTTCGTGTAGTTTGGTGGTATGTGGATGGTGCCCCAGGCCTCTTCACCGAGCACCGCATCAAAGGCCTGGCGGATATCCGGAAACGGCTTCTGCGTTACAGTCTCATTAGAGATCTCAGCGAGGAAGGCTTTGCTGTACGAGCCGTCCTTGTCTTCGTTGACCACGCCCACCGGTAGATAGGCAGGCTTGCCTCCCACGAACAGGCAGAACACGACGCCCACAAAAGACGGCACCACCAGCTGGAACAACACCGTGATAACCTTGCGCATGATCTTCAGCAAGTTCTTGACTACCAGCGCCCTCACACGAAAGCAGCTTCGCACTGGTGCCCAGTTTGTCCATGTGAGCAGCGATTCCGGTACAGGACACGGCTTCACGGGTGACGCAGGGGCCAGCCGAGGGCGCCTCATCGACTTCGGCTTCTCAAGCACTGGCCGCGTCTCTTCAACTTTCTTTTCAGCGTTCGTCAGCGCCTGATTTTCAGTGGGCGGCGGAGGAAAGTCCAAAGCCTGGCACACCTTTAGGTAGGACTCAGCCAGAGTAGCCGTGCCATACATCTGCATGAGTTCGCCCGGCGGCCGCTCGCACCAAATCTTGCCATTCTTCATCACGCCCACCGTGGTAGCCTCGGCGATTTCCTCGATGAAATGCGTGGTGACGAGCAGGGTGACGCCATCCTCCTTGGACAGCACAAGGAAGTAGCGCCAGATAGCCTCACGCAGCACCGGGTCCAGACCCACGGTGGGCTCGTCCAGGATGAGAAACAGAGGCTGGTGCATCAGCGCCACAGCCAGGGACACGCGCCGCTGCTGGCCACCGCTGAGGTTCTCGACGAATCTGTTGGCGGGCAACAGCTGGAAGAAAGAGCAGAGGAAGCTGATCCGCTCGTAGATCTTCTCCAAGGGCATACCGAGCAGCTGGCCGAAGAAGTACATGTTCTCGGCTATTGTGAAGTCAGAGTGAAGTGCTAACTCCTGTGGCATGAATCCGACGCCCGGACCAGGCACCAGTCCCCGGTGCAGTTGCTGACCGAAGATGAGCACCTTGCCCGAGTCCGGCTTGCACAGACCGACCAGGCACTTGAGGAGCGACGTCTTGCCGCAGCCACTGGCACCCAACAAGCCGTAAATGGCTCCCTTGAGGATGGTCATGTTGGCCCCGTCGATGACAGGCGGCGAGTTGCGGCTGTAGCAGAGCCTCAGGTCGCGCACCACGACGGCCGCCAGGTTTCTGCCTGTAGATGTAAGTCCCATTCCAATGGCAATCGATGGTATTGCGGCACTTAGTTCTCGAGAATGAGGCACCCTCCCACGAAGCGAAAAGGTTGCACAGCAGTTGCAAGCTCACGTCGTGCGTTCAGCGACAGTTGCACAAGCCCTGATATTTACGGCAACACCACAGAGATATATGCGAGCGCGCGCTTTTCCGTGCCCCTTGTCTTCTTCTTCTTGTCTTCGGTGAGTATCAACTGTCGCTAGAGTGCGCAGCCCACCAGTTCAGACAGCAATGTTGTTTCGTCTTTCTATTTCTTGCAGCGTGGAGCTTAACTACAGCAGCCACTTCAATTTGTAGAGTAAAGCTATCGTTCGTTGGGCACGCATTCAGTCGGCGCCTCTAGTTTAACCTTCCACTACTAACGCAAACAATGAACTAAACCGTTCTTGTGACTTGGTACGCAAGTGATTACCATGCTTTTTTTAGGTTTCATAAAAAGGCGAGAACCACAGCTTCTAAGAGCAGCCACTGTGGTCTGATTACTTTTTTTTCCTAGCTGTTGCACCAAGCTTGTAAAATCATAACTTTCAAAGTCAATATTACGATTTCAAGGTGTCCCGCAATATCTTTCTGAACAATAATGTAATGAGTCCATCAAATAACAGTATAGCCTCACGAATAGACTGTCACAAAAGATTTTAGTCTCCGTCCAGTTAAGTGGAGTCACAAAAATTCGTCGCACGTTTAAAGCACATTCTCTATTTTGACGTATTTGCCAGCGCACTGAAATCTATGCAGAGGAGAATTGAGCGGAGGAGAGAGGAGGTGCGCATCGTAAACGCTAGCACTCTATTTTTGTTTTTGTTTGTTTTGTTCTCTTTATTGAGTGCGCACTTGCTTTAATCATGATCACAAGTGAGCAAACAGCACCTGCTGGAATCTCATGGTGGCCTAGATGACAATGCATCTCACAACGCTCAAATAAGCTAATGGCTGTGGAATATGAAACTGTGGCACGGCTATTTGTGCCTATGGCATCATTTGCAGAGAAAAGAGGGTAGGATTTTTAACAAAGTTTTAAAATAGTTGTAAATTCAACACCACGTGCTCAATGATAATATTTGTGTCGCCTGCTCTCGGAAGATTGGAGTACCAATCGCAAGCTTTTAATTTGCATGCTGAAAACCCGTCCCGGTGCTCCTTTTAGAACACTGGAAATTTTTCTCCGTGCATTGTGAATTATTGAAAAGCGGCACCGTGACAGTCCTTATACAGCGAAAATGAAAACCAATGCATTTGGTGATTGGTGCTTCTGTAAAACAGCTAGTTGGTGGAAGGCTTTTAACGGTACTCAGGTGGCCAGTAGCTCTATATTCGGTACCCAAATCTAGGCACGACTAAGTGACACTGCAAATTTATCGTCATTTACAATGAATGATATTAGCTGAACAGAAGGTCATTTTGCCTGCCTGCTGTCACAGGACGAAAACACACATCATTTTAGAAGGATGACAAGGACCTTAGCCTTTGTGAGCCATGACTCGGGGAGAAATGAGAATCTATCGAACATTGCTAGTAACATGATTCTGGTGTCGCAAATAAGCTTTAACACTAAAAAGCTGCCCTAAGAATATAAACGCAGTTGTTTTACACGAGTTGACGCAGCTGCTCGACAAAAGTGAAATGAAACAAGCAGCCAATTCAATTTAAAATATATTGCAGAGAGTCAGTGCATGACTGACACAGTGGCTACAAAAAAATATCATCATCATATTCATCAACAACAACATCATCATCATCATCATCATCATCATCATCAGCCTGACTACGTCCACTGCAGGACAAAGGCCTCTCTAATGTTCCACCAGTCAACTCGGTCCTGTGCTTGCTGGTGCCAATTTATACCCACAAACTTCTTATTCTGATCTGCCCACCTAACCTGCTTGCCTTCTCTGCGAATCCAGTCTGTTACCCTGAATGATCAGCGGTTATCCTGTCTGCGCGCTACATGCCCGACTCCCGCCCATTTCCTCTTCTTGATTTCAACTATATATGATATCCTTAATCCCAGTTTGTTTCCTAATCCACACTGTTCTCTTCTTGTCTCTTTAGTTACACCTACCATTTTCCAGAAAGAAGATGGTGGGTGCTAATTCATTTAGTGGGCATTTAGACCCCCAATGCACGGGAAATTATGCCATCAACACCCGCGATATATGCTACGACGACAACAGAGCACAACTGAAACAAAGCCGGCATTCGGCCACCGTTTCAGCCGCTGTAATTCAGAACTTCAGATCAGAGTTCTTTCAGAATCTATCCCGCATAAATTTCAAAATTTATTGCAAACGTCGTCAAATCAATAATTTAATTATTCTAGCAAAAAATGTAGGCGCGAAATATAAGTTACTTGTGTGTAAGTCAATAACCATTTCTTTAACGGGTTTAAGTGCACGTTAAAGAACCCCAGGTGGTTGAAACTTCCAGAGCCCTCTACACGGTGTCTTTTATTATCATATGGTGATTTTGATACGTTAAGCCCCGCAAGTCAATCAATAATTCTCTTTAAAAGGTTCCTGGCATCCAGACTACGCAAAATTGAGTGCGAATGTGATTCGCGAACTCACCAGAAAGGTTATGTCGTTTTAATCAAATGGCATTAGTTTTTCCGATTCCCAGCAAACGAATTACATCGAAAACAAATGACACTCGCTGTAAATGGCGTCAGATTCAACGTGTGACACGGGTAAAGGTTTCGGGAAAACTGATTTCTCCAGACATTCGCGAATGTGTGCGGCCTAACTGCCCCATAATTCTATCAGTGCACTTTATGAAAGGATGGACATCTGAATTCAAGGCTGCTGCTTACCGATGCAGCAGTAATATTCAGCTTTTTTTACAGCGAAAGCTGTTATCACAACACGGGTCGTCAGCGCCGTAGTTGGCCGCCACCACCGCCGGTGTCCGTAACCACTATCACTCAAAATCACAGCGAACGAATAACATTAAGAACGAATGACATTACCTGAAATCGCCACCAAATAAGAAACCCTAAAGACATTTGGTGACATACTGAGATTAAAGCCCGGGTCCACTGCGTGCCAGCCCAGTATTTTGCCACTGAGCCATGCCGGTGCTTGGGATTCGTTCACAAGCTTGCCTTAGGCGGGCTTGGTGTCTGGAAAGGAATTGTGTTAATATGAGTATTAACGTGTTTTAGAACAGCAGAAAAATCAGGCATCACACAATGCAATCGCCTAATGAGTGGATCGTCTGATTCTCCAACTTATTACAAAAGCTTGTTCTTCATCACCTAATAACTGTGGCACATGCTGATGCTGGTGCTGATGACTTCAGATGAATGGCACTCACCCACAGAGGGGGATGGGCCAAGAACCGGGTGGCAGGATACTTATTCACTTCAGGCGTAATTCTTCATCGTCGTTAGCCACTAAATGGAACACAAAATGCGTTACATGTGTTTAGCGAATACCACGCTTCTCTGAAAAATGGCGAAGGGTAGCCTAATAAATGGCGGCCTGCTATGCATAAATTATGATTATTAAAGGCGTAGTGGGTACCCAGCAAGTGTGCTTGTAGCATTTACCCAAAGACTGCTTAGAAAAGCCTCTGAAAGACACCTCTTCTTGTTTTCGCTGTGACTGTGCTGCGCCTCTCGCGCAGGCCTGGCTTTTCTCTCTCTCTCTCTCTCTCTCTCTCTCTCTCTCTGAAACTTTGTCAGGTCTCTGTACGCCTCTCACGATATGTAACTTTTTCTACCTTGTAATACAAACAAGTACATATACTGAATTCCTCTACTGCTTATTCAACGAAAAGTGTATACGTGTAATGGAACAGCTAAATATTCATTTCCCAATATCATTGCGTTCTTCGCCACGCATTTCTTAGGAATCTTTGCAACCGCCTTCACGGAACAAGTAACAAGGGCATCGTACTACGCCTCATAATCTTTGCGGTGTTTACTAAACAGGCTGTTATATGCCGAATACTAAAAGCATGATTGGCGGTCTAACTACGGCTTCTTTGAAACCATCTGAAATCACTACTCACGCGTTGAAAGCTATCATCAAATCATCACTCAAGCGTTTTGATGAAGTTACACGTAATTAAAACATTATTGCGAAGTCATCTCTCATTCGACTTCACTTACTCGTGACACAGATACACAGGACAAGCAGCAGTGATGGCATAGGTTCCGGTGCACAAACGGTCATGCATTCGTTCCTCGATTCAAGTGGTGGAGAATTTTGTAATGTTGGCGTGAGACGTCTGTCACCCATGCGCTTGCATTGTGGCGCACTTTCAACATACTTGGGCTAATCAAAACTTAATCTGAATTCCTGCTTCACGGTGTGTTTTGGGATGATAAACTACGTGGCTTCATTGACGAAGAGAAAATGGCCGGGTGTTTGTTGTGCGACATGCAACTTGTATTCCACAAAGAACAGGGAAAGCGCCCCACTACGGTCGTCTAGTGGTTAAGGTACTCGGCTGCTGACCCACAGGTAGCGGGATCAAATCTCGGCTGCGGCGGCTGCATTTCTGATGGAGGCGGAAATGTTGTAGGCCCGTGTGCTCAGATTCGGGTGCACGTTAAGGAACCCCAGGTGGTGGAAATTTCCGGAGCCCTCCACTACGGCGTCTCTTATAATCATATAGTGGTTTTGGGACGTTAAACCCCGCCTATCAAGCAATCAATCAGAACAGGGAAAGCGCTTATAGTGGGATACAGCGATATTTTGTAAGCCATCACCCAGGAGAACTTTGACCTGCTTGAAAATCTAAGATGTGTTAAATTAAGAATGTATGCGGCAAGTAAAAGAAATGAGTCAAAATATGGGGGGTGGGGGATCACAGAAACATAAACACCCGTACGTAAGACCTCGTTTTCTACGGCTTGAGTGAGATTGTCGGCTCTGGCATTGTGATTCGCAGGCAAGAATAGAAGAACCCTTAAATTAAACAGCAGGAATAAAGAAAAAAAACATTTTTAACCAGCTGGCACTAAGTTTGATGAAGAAACTGCGCGCTGATTGTGTTGAAAGCAGTATTTCGTCATGTTCGTACCATGCAGTATAACACTATGGGAGAGGAGCAGGAGGAGAAGCTCAAGCACAGAATGAAAAAAGGAGGTCGTTAGCGTTCAAACTTCTGCTGCATATAAAAGTGGAAGGTTAAAAGTTGACTACGTGGGAATTCCAGTGCTATAGCTTTACGAGGTCATATTGTCAAATAAATATCTGGAAGCCCCGTATTCTGAGACATTTGTCGTCGACGTATCACTTATGAATTGCTTTCCGTACGCGTTAATTGGCTGTTTCGACAAATTGCGCCCAAGTAGCGGCGTGTCTCAATAGGCACGCCTTGATGATGTCATTATTGACGTCTTCAAGGGACGTTGTTTTTTTTTTCATCACTCGTAGCTGTCGAATGTTCTTGTTTGAGTTGGAGTAAACATTTTTCTTTGACAAAAATTTAGGGCTTTTGTTTTAGTGAACCCGAACGCTGCGCATATTCCAACTTGTTCACTAGTTCTGCTAAAGTTCCACAATGTTAACATGCCATAAATAGATTTTCTGCGTCCTTTTACAGTAGGACAGTTGCACTTTGAAATCATGTACGACAGCGAACCTTTACAATATATCTAAGTGACTTATCTACACCCCCCCCCTCCCCATGCGGTCGCTACACATTTTACGAGAGCTGTTTTATATGGTGCCTGTCGACCAACGCACAGAACAACAAAAATCTCCCAGGGCCCCTTATGTAATCACTTATCACTTAAAGATTGATGGATGAAAAGTCTTTTATTGAAAAAGAGGGAGGCACATGTCCTCTGGGGGGGGGGGGGGATTTTCAAACTATAATGTTTCACAGTGTCATTGGGTTTGCACTTACTCCAGTCACAATCATTTGTACTGACGTGGTGTGTGGTCAGCAATGGCGAAAGTTTTTTCTCGCCATTCAGCCGATGTATTGATCGTGTCTCGCCATCATTCAAAAGCTTTCTATCTCCTAAGGAGCTTTAGTACTGCTCCAAGATCAAAGGCATCTCACCTGACTCCGCCACCTTCAATCAAACTACGATGTCACGTCATGATACCATCATGTGGCTGCATGTAACGTAAACTCACAGTAAGGTCATAATGACTTCACAAATTCTGTCGAGCTGTGACGTATCATGACGTTGAATGGTTACGCTATAACGTGACGATGATGAATTTTTGCGTCACTCATTCTGGACGCCGCGAAACGCCAACGCGGATGGTTGGAGTTTCCCGTTCGATGAGGCGTCTAAGGCGCTCGCCTTAGTGTCTAAAAACAAGAACACATGGCGGCAAAGTTGTCGCGCCACTCTTCAGCGGAAGGTGTAATGCTCGTAGTACCACCATGAGACAACCAAGTTCTCGTGTGTGTTTTGGTTGATTGATAGATATCGTGTGAAAGTAAGTAAGGCTATATCAGGAAGGAGGAGGAGGAAGAACGTTTAAGCGGAATCACATGGAGGTTAGCCCGTTCTTAGACAGGCTGGCTACCCTGTGCTGAGGAAAGGGGTGAGGGGAATAAAAGATGATAAAAAATATGTTGCGAAGAGAGAGAGAAAAATTACAAAAAATTAAAAAAATACAAAATATACAATAAAAAGGCTATGTCAGAGATACCGTTATAGAAGACTGCAGAAAATACCACCCGTTTTCAGTTATTGAGCGTGCGCTGACATTCAACAGTACATCCCACTCAAGCGTTTCACGCGCGTCGAAAGGTGGCCGTCGCGGCAGAGGTCGAACACACGTCATCTAGGCCGCAGCTAAGCACTTTGACTTTACTGAGATGCTGAGTCGGCCTTGATCATCTTGTGTGTTTGCACGTATTCAGCTGACAAGGTAACGACATGCCATCGGCGTAGCACACATACACACAGGGCCTGGTGCATCTTTCGCACGCACCATTTCAATGAAAAAGCGCAATGTCTGACGGACCGCTTTAGCCAGAATTCTTTGTTGCTGTATCTCGTTAAGTGACGGCAAGGCAGCATCCTTCTGATAGCTATTGGCTTATCCGTCGGATGTCTTGAAGGTAACGCACCAGCAAACAACGTCCTAGCGCGCAACGTTTCACGAGTTGTACAGTCGCCCAAATCTTAATATCGCTCCTCAGCGCCAGTCTTTTATGCACGTTCGTCAAATGACTGAATTACGTTCTCAATAAATTCAGCGCAAGTGCAACCCACATACAATGTTCCAGCTACGAAACAATTTTTTGGCAACTGCATTCGGCCACGAGGCGCTAACACACAAGGAATTGATTGCGATGCAAAATAGCTCAGCATTTTGGGCGAGAGTATGTTTTTGCGCGTCTGCGATCACTCCGCAGTCAGTCAAGAACTTTAATATATGGTCCTGAGGAGTTTAAGCCACCAGGGTGCCCACGTGGGACATCCTAGCAGCCGCTACCGTAGGCGACGCCCGAGTCGGGGCGGGAACGTGGTGGCGTTCCGCCAGTTCTTGGGCCCTCTGGACTGCCTTAAGTTGGTTTCGGAGATTGGGGCTCCTGAGTGCCTCCTCCCAGTCGGACTCACTGGTGAGAGGTCCCTGAGGTAACGCGGGACATTGCCAGAGCATGTGCGCGAGTGAACAGTACACTTCTGTGCAATCTGGGCACTGTGAATTTATGTCTGAGTTATAATGGCTGAGTCGGCCCCGTGATGGGTACGATCTCGTTTGTAACATTCTAAAGGCTACTTCTTGCGCGCGTTCTAGTTTTGAATGGCTCCGCACTATTAATCACTCCGCACTATTAAATATTATTATTATGAATCACTCCGCACTATTAAATATAAATCGGTACTGTCACAGGATCGGTACTTTGAAGTTCGCATGCAACATAAAAACAACACATATTCTGCAAAAGTGCTGCTGTTTCGAGACCACAAATGCAGGTAGTAAACAGAAAAAAAGAGGACAGTGTCGGCAGAATTGCGAAGGTAAAATCTACGTATAGACCAGGACTAGAGAAAAATCAAGGAAGCATATGCACGCCGGGTTGATGTGCCGAAGAGCAAATTCGCTGTGACACCCGAACTCCCGGCTTGTCTCGCATGTGAGGAGATCACGACCACTTAGGCAAAGGCAGTCAGGTATATCGCATTACTCATTGTGTTTGCCATTGCGGGCCCGTATCGGGTGTCCGTCTCGGGCCCCATGCCGTCCTCCCGCTTATCCGCCATCAACACAGTTCATCCGAAGAGAAAAGACAGAACGGCGGTTCCTGCTTCTGCGTGCCTGTTTCTGCACGCCGCTGCTCACAGAAGAGCAACGCGGCACCGCAGCGGTCGGTGGTGGTAGAGTCGTCAATGTATATGACGTCAGCGGCTCGCACGCTCACACCAACACAAGGCGGGAAGTGTCGCTGACGTCAGAGACAAAAAGCCGGAAAGACTCGAGGTAATACGAGCGGTGCTCCATCTACGTCGGAAAAAAAACTAGCCCAATGCTTGTTGTATGGGCACCAGTTCGCGGAACACTGTCAGGACGATGCTTGACATTTTTTTTTCTTTTTAACCACTATACCCTAACAAGTTTTTTGAGCACTCACGTTAATTATTTCTCGGGTAAGACGTTATTATTTCTCGCTTTTTCTGTTGAGTACGTTTTCCCCAGGATCATTTGAAGGGGAGAAATTGAGTGACTGTATGCTGATGTGCCATTTTAAACTATAAAAACGTCGGCATATCTATCTATCTATCTATCTATCTATCTATCTATCTATCTATTTATCCATCTATCTATCTATCTATCTATCTATTTATCTATTCTCTCTCTTTATATATATATATATATATATATATATATATATATATATATATATATATATATATATATATATATATATATATATATATATATATATATATATATATATATATATTGTATCAGATTGCAGCTTATCAGCGTGACAGTACGTCACACTTATTCTGTCCTCCCTTTGTTCCCTTTCGCTCTTTCCTATCGTTTGCTTTAAAAGGGCTCGACATGAACCGCCAGGCTCTCTTTTGGGTGGCGCAGCTCTAGCCAACATGACAGCATGTTTCTTTTAGAGACACAATACATGGTGTCAGAAGTGCCAAAGCCTCGTCAAAATGGAAAACGTCAAGCATCCAGAACAGCTGCGGTTGGCAGGCAACATACGAAGAAATCGGCAGATGTTCAAGAAAAAACTGGAACTTTTCTTCGCGGCGACGCCCACTAAACCACCCAGGACGGAAGCCTCCAAGACAGCAATCTTGCTCAGCATCGCCGGTGAGGAAGCCCTCGACATCTACAACTTCTCGTTCGCAGAAGGTGAGAGCAATGAAGACTACCAGACAGTGTTGCGGAAGTTCGAGGAGTACTGTGTCGACGAGGGGAACGAGGTTTACGAGAGGCATGTTTTTCGTCTTCGCATGCAGAACGAAGGAGAGCCGTTTGAGCATTATTTGCGAGAGCTTAAAAAACAGGCGAAACTATGCAGTTTCGGCACGCTAGAAGAATTTATGATACGAAATCAGATTGTTTTTGGCACAAAGAACCCGAAGATAAGGGAAAAGATGCTGCGAGAAAAGGGCTTAACCTTACAGAAGGCTGAGCATATTTGTAAAGCAGCCGAGGTTTCAGCACGACAAACTGCTGCTTGGTCGAGTCAAACGTTGCAAGTAGACTACGCCCACAGGGCAGAGCACAACAAAAAAAGATTTCGGTGCCGACAGTGCAACAAGGAGCACGCGCAAAGGCAATGTCCAGTATATGGAAAGACATGCTTTGCTTGCAATAAGCCGAACCATTTTGCTATATGCTGCAAGCGTCGACCGAGCCGACACATAGGCCAAGTACAAGAAGTTCAGGCAGAGGACGGATTTGACATTTTGGACATCGGTGTCTACGGTGTCAGCCTCGGGGAAAGCGCAAACTTGACGGTGAGCGGAAAGCTAGGCGGACAGGAAATCAGATTCAAAGTGGACACAGGTTCACAAGTCAACATAATTCCGTGGTCTCTTTTCCGTCGTTTCAAGGCAGCAGCGGACCTGCAGAAAAGTAGTGCAGTTTTGAAGGCTTACAACGGCAGCGCCATCAAGCATGTCGAATATAGCAGGGAATTGTTGCTACTAAACGACGCGACGCATGCTGTGACCTTCTTCGTAGTCAAAAAAGGTCGCCAGGCCATATTAGGGCTGCACGCATGTAAGCAATTTGGGATTGTCCCGAAATCTATGGATTCGGCAAGGTGGAGCGAGCCGGAACCCGAGAAGGCCTTTCCAGACTTATTTCAGGGTACGGGCTGTGTCGGAAGGCGATACCGGATGATCCTGCGGGAGGATGGTGTTCCAGTCGTGCACCCAGCGCGACGGGTACCCTTGGCCCTGAGAGAGCCTCTTCGACAAGAACTGGAACGCATGGAAACGGCCTCCCTTATCAAGAAAGTGGACGAACCGACAGAATGGGTGAGCCCTTTGGTTATTACGCGTAAGAAAGATGGGGCCCTTCGTGTATGCATGGATCCGAGGGAAATAAACAAGAACATAAAGCATGAGCACTATCCTATGCCAACAAGGGAAGAGATTGAGGCAGAGCTGTCAGGTGCAACATGTTTTTCGCGCCTAGACGCCAAGGCAGGTTTCCATCAAATTCCATTGGACGCAGCTACATCACGAGTGTGCACTTTTGCGACGCCGTTCGGGCGTTACCGCTTCTTGCGACTTCCGTTCGGAATTTCGTCCGCAAGCGAAGTTTTCCAGAAAACGCTAACAGAAATATTTGAAGGATTGGCAGGTGTACGCAGATACATAGACGACATTTTAGTGTGGGGCGTTAGCAAGGATCAGCATAATGAACGCCTGCAGGCCGTGCTGAAGCGGGCACAAAAAGTGGGCCTGACTTTTAACCTGCAGAAATGCGTTTTTGGCGTGAAAGAAATTGAGTTCCTGGGTGACGTAATAAGTGAGCAGGGAATAAGTCCGAGTCGCAACCTGGTTGAAAGCGTCCGTTCACTGCCTCCACCTACAGATAGGCACACCATGCGCGGAATGATGGGCATGGTCAACTATTTTCGCAAATATGTGCCGTCGTTGAGTGATAAGATAATCTTGCTGCGCGGCCTTGTGAAAGAAAACGTCGCGTTTGAATGGACCACAGCGCATCAGCGGGAATGGGAAGCAGTGTGCAACGCGTTAACAAACCCACCATTACTCGCGCTCTTTGACGAGAAGAAGGACACTAAGATAACTGCGGACGCTTCGGGGACCGGTTTAGGCGCGGCCCTGCTGCAGAAACATGGCAATGACTGGCGCCCAGTGACGTATGCATCAAGAACATTAACCGATTGCGAGACCCATTACTCGCAAATTGAAAAGGAAACGCTCGGTATAGTGTTTGCATGCGAGAAATTTCATCATTTCGTTTATGGTCGAAAGGTATGGATCGAAACTGACCATAGGCCCCTGCTTGCCATTTCTCAAAAGGGCATTGGAGACGTGCCACCACGATTGAAGCGTTTTTTCATCAGGCTTTTACAATATGATTATACTTTGCAGTTCGTGCCTGGCAAGGAGCTGGTTCTGGCGGACATGCTGTCGCGTGCACCTATACCATTACAGTCATCGAGTGCCTTCACAGACGTCGACATCCATGCGACAGAGGTCGTCTCCGGCATCGTAAGCACGCCCGTGAAAGTACGTCTGGAAAAGGAAACAAGGAACGACCCGTATTTGAGCGAGGTGAGAGAACGAATCTCACGGGGTGACGCCGTCGAAGGTGAACTCAAGCCCTTTGCCGGAGAACTGTCAGTGGTAGAAGGCACACTTCTGAAGGGATGCAAAGTGGTCATACCCAAAGCCATGAGAGCAGAAATTCTTCGACGAATTCACGATGGACACCTCGGACTAAATAAATGCAAGGCGAGAGCACGCAGGTTGGTATTTTGGCCTGGACTCAGCAGTGCCATTGACTCCTTCATTCGGGGGTGCAGTACTTGCCAGAGGTATGCATACAAGCAGCCGAGTGAGCCCCTTCTCATGCAGCCAACCCCGGACAGGCCATGGCACCGAGTGGGAATTGACATTTTTCAGTTCGGGAGAGCCTCCTATGTCATTGTATACGATGCCCACTCCAATTTTTCTGACGTAGAGAAGCTGAGAAGCACAACGGCCAAAGAAGTCATAGATAAAATATCGGCCATCTTCTCACGCTACAGCATCCCGGTTCATGTATGTACTGACAATTGGCCCCAGTTTGGATCGCAAGAGTTCCGAGAGTTCGCGCAAAGATATGACTTTCAGAACATCACATCGAGTCCAGAATTCCCTCGGTCAAATGAACTGGCAGAAAAGGGGGTTCAGATTTTGAGCGCATCCTAAAGACGACCAACGACTCCAATGGTGACTTTTGGTTGGGGCTTTTAGCCTATCGTTCATCCCCACTAGAACATGGTCGCTCTCCAGGTGAACCACTGCAAGGCCGGCACCTTCGCACGACCCTTCCCGAGTACCAAGGCGATCCCGGAACTACAGTGGAAAAGCGTCGCCAGTCTTCGAACGGAAAGGCACTACCACCGCTCGGAAGTAGAACTGCAGTACGCATTCATAATGGACACTGGTCACGCACAGCGACAGTAAGCGAGCAAGCCGCACCAAGATCTTACATGGTGAAGACAAAGGACCAGCGGATGCTGAGGCGAAACAGGCAACACCTGCTGCGCATACCCGGAAACTGTACAAGCGAGGATGAAGACCGAGACACCGAAAGCACTGAAAACATGGTCAATCGGGACAAAAGCCAGGACAGCAATACACCTGGCGAACAAGCGCACGGATACCAACAAGGCATAGCGGATCCCACAGCTATAACGCAAGGTGCCCACCATGAAGGGGACAATTTCAATTTTTCAATGCACGAAAGTCTACCAGGAAACGTGCGGAACCTCGACGATTGCATTACGACAACAACTTTCATCAAGTTTTCTAAAATGTTTTTTTTAATCAGCACGAGTACATGTATCAGATTGCAGCTTATCAGCGTGACTGTACGTCACACTTATTCTGTCCTCCCTTTGTTCCCTTTCCCTCTTTCATATTGTTTGCTTTAAAAGGGCTCGAAATGAACCACCAGGCTCTCTTTTGGGTGGCGCAGCTCTAGCCAACATGACAGCCTGTTTCTTTTAGAGACACAATATATATATATATATATATATATATATATATATATATATATATATATATATATATATATATATATATATAGGGCCTTGCCATTATTACGCAAATCTTTACTCAGCAGGATTAAAAAAACAGATCACCAGCGTTACACTAAGAAAACGTGCTGCGTATCGTGTTCCTAGTAAAGGGAAGCAATGGCTACTAAATTCTTGTTACCAAAATTCACTTGCCTTCTTTATTTTTGCATCATTAGGGACATCATTATCTGCAGTATATTCAAATACCCAAATATACATGGTGACTGAAGTATCATTTATGCGCATGATATCAAGTCATCTCTGTAATGTCTAAAATATATCATCATGCACACCAGTGGTAAGCGGTCCCGCATCAGCCTATACCTGAGACATTAAAAGAACAGCTTAGATGAAGTGTAATTTACTTGTGCTGGTAAATATTATTACGGTCATGTCTATTGATTATCAGAAGGCGAACACGTCACCTCAATGCTGCTTAGCAGATCACTGACAGCCCTATAATTCGGCCCCTTGGGACTAAGGAGAGGTTCAATGTAACCTGCACTCTGGTGGTACAGGGGGGGGGGGGGAGTACTGTTTCATAAAGAAAGCGCTACTGTCCATTTTCACGTCATATAAAGCAGTATTACTGAAACAACTGACAAGGAGTTGTACAATATTCATTAATCACTGCCGAAAAGCTGCCGCTGGAATCTGTCTTGCTATGCGGTGAAGGTGAGGCAAAGACAAGCGTAGTACTTCTTGTGGCTGTTCAGTTGGAAATTGTATTTCTCTGTTGGAACAAAAAACTATTCTTTCACAACTCACTCATTATCTTACCTACAGTCGGTACTATTCACTGACTCGCCCAAATTTCAGTGCTTCTGAACTTGATTATAATATTTAAGGTTCTTTCAGGCAATCAAAAGACCATTAGTTAGTGTAACTCTGCCTCTCGCATGTTGTCTGCTTACGCGTTCTTATTACCACTATATTGTGCTGCGTCGATCGCTAGGTGGTCATGGCGCTGTCAACTGCTATGCCCACAGCGCCCCTTTGAACGGGTTAATGGTAAAGGCCATCGACGCGTAGACAACTCTTTAGGGAAGCACGATTCCTTGTGTATGCTGTAGGAGCGCGTCAAAAGACGAAATGCGACTTGACACTTCACGTGCACACGTCGTGATTGTGCACATTTTTGGCTAGCCAGGACCATATCAACAAATTAAGTGACAGAAGGCCCTTCTACGGAAGCATAGCCGAAGGACACGCAAGTGTTTAGTTACACTGAAAGGCCTCACGAGGCTTACGGGGCTTGGAAGGCTGATCATATTAAAGGAGCTCAGTAGTGCACAATCTAAACGAGAATAACTGAACCAATATGAAAAGTACAATAGTGACACCTGTCTGGTATTCCCAACAGACAGCCAAATAAATGACAGAGAGCACAATTAGGTATCGCTGTGTCCCGTTTCGGCAGCGTGAACGTGTGGGCTTCAATTGTCATGGTTCGCTGCCTTACTTTCCAGCAGAGGACTTTCTTTTTTTTTTATTTATAGTTCTTCAAATATACATTTATTTCTTTCATCTACTGAAGCAAGTACCATCTTAGGTGAGCTCAAAAAAAAAACAGAATAACGAAAAAGAAATAAAGTGATTACGGAAGTATCAAGGTCCTCAGGGTGAACTATTCAAAGTACACACATCGAATTTCCTTTTGGTCTGTTAATACCACTGGGCCAGAGATGCAGATATTCATGAGAAACTAAATATAGTGCAAATCAAACCTGATAAAGTGAAAGCGAAATTGAATCTTTTTTTGTTACGCCAGGGGGGTGCATGTCGTTGGGAGTCTCCCAGGCGATACGTCTTACTTGCGTTTCTAACAATGAGATATGGAGAAAAAAGGTCATGAGACATTACTAAACTCCAAAGCCTATGTAGGTCTGCGCTTTCAGAATAGCAAACATTTCTCGTTCTCACGACGAGGAAGTCGGCCGCCCTTCACAATAATTGGTGTTGACAGTCTAAGACATTCTAAAAACATTTTAGACAGTTTGTAGACTGTCTAAATATTTTTTGGAAGACCAAACCACATTTTTCACACGAAGGGAAGCCTAAACTGAGCGCCAACAAAAACAATCTTGAAGAGAGAGATAGAAAAAAAAATATTGAAAGAAAGGCAGGGAAGTTAATAATGGCTGAGCTTGATAGGCTACCTTGCACTGGGGAACACTGATTTTATTGATATGTGAGGTTTCACGTCCCAAGACCACCATATGATTATCAAAGACGCCTTAGTGGAGGGCTCTGAAAGTTTAGACCACCTGGGGTTCTTTAACCTGGACCCAAATCTGTGCACACTGGCCTACAGCATTCTCGCCTCCATCGAAAATGCAGCAGCCGCAACCGGAATCTGATCCCGTGACCTGCGGGTGAGCAGTTGAGTACCTTAGCCACTGGACCACCGCAGCGGGGCCCTTGCACTGGGGAACGGGATAATGGGAATAAAAGGTTAGAGACAGTGTGAAAAAGATGCTGCTTCTTTTGTTGTAACGGCAGTTCTGTGTCCAACATTACAGACGCCGAGTCCCTCCCATTGGCTATATATTGTTATATATCGCGGAAACTTTTTATCAATCAGTTTAGGAACATGTTTTTCTGATCGCGTGGTGAATATAATAATGATCTGGGCTCTTTCTTGTGTCTTGATCATTTCATGTACTTAAAGATAAGCATTAGATGCAGGTCTGTCTGGTTGGTAAGTAAGCTGAGAAAAACTTCTTTATCTCCAACCAATGTAAATCACGTAAAATACGTAAATGCCCGACGTTTCCAAACCGTCTCACTTCCTTCCTCACCAAGGCTTGTGGTGAAGTTATTGTGGTGTCTTGAAGGCGCTCGCGCGGTTGGTTTTGACCCCACGTTTTCACGCGTTTTAATTTTGTTGGACACAAAATAATTTTTCTCCACTTTCTCTTCTGCACCACGCATCCCTGCAAATCAACCATTCGGAAGCAATGCATTTGTGACAGCGATATCATGTCTCTAGTTTGTACTTCAACCACTCCATGTACACTTTTTCATGTGTCATATTACTGTTTAGGTTTATATTGTAGATGACAATGTAATTGATAAAGTTGAAAGTTGCTTGTGTGAGTAAAGCTTTCGCGTTTTGGCTGCATTTTGTGTAATTGGTAACATGCTCTAAACAACGAGAAAATATGTGGTGAAATGTTTTCGATATTTATTTGAACACACTTCGGCGTCTTAAATGCATACGTGCAGTAACGCGTGTGTCTTTTGTAATGAACCTGCTCTAAACGACGAAGTCCTTATATTAAACACATGTTCTCATACCTAATGGCAATGTACGCCTGTACCAGCATTATTACTGCGATATTACCTGTTCTGTTCTGTTCTGTTTTAACTGTTTTGCTGTGTAGAGGTTGAGGTGCCTATTGCCTCGGCTACTCCATATCACAAAGTTCTGCAGCGAAAAATAAAATAATAATACAGAACGGTACCCAAAAGTTAACAATACGGAAAAGAAAGAAACATAATAGCACACTGAAACCAGTTCAAATATCTTGCCAATACACAGTTTTCTTCGCGCAGTTCACACAGTCAAAAATACTTACACGCACACCCTACTATTCTAATGTCAGCGATATTACCTGTTGTATTGTGTAGCCGGTATACAAGATACATGTGTTTCTAAAGCCTGACGTTATTGTCACTGCATTTCCAAGCAGACAAAGATATTTTCAGTGTTTTTCCAAGCAGACGCTTGGCTGTGTGGTAGAACACCTGCTTGCCACGCAAAAGGCCTGCGTTAGAAGCTTAGGCATATGCAGAAATGTTTAGGGAGTTTTAGAATAGCGCACTATGAGCTCTTGCGGTGTGGTCACTTCCACTGCGCATGCGTCGTAACGCGAGTCGGCGTTCGCGTTCGCAGCCCGCGCGCAAAAAATACGAAACAGCATGCGGCGATCATGGCCCGCATGTGGCCCGCAAACACTGAATTCGAGGCTACAGTTTCGCTGCGATCGTGCGTTGCGGCTTGCAGCAGGGCAAACGCTATTCTAAAGCTCATATGGCGCCCGCTACGCCCGCAACTTCCACAGCGCTTGCAAACGGTATTCTCAAACTCCCTTTTGTTATTAAAGACGATAGCCTTTCTTGGGGTGCTTCGACGCAAAACGTTTGGTTTGTCTGTCTGTACACTTGTCCGTTCGTCGACCCTAACGATTTCATAAACGGCACCAAACGATACCCCAAACGGCCAATCCCATCCGCCGCGCCCACCAGTCTTGCTGAAATTTCAGCATTGAGACTTGTGCGATTGTCAATTAAAAAGCAACTATTGCGCATATCTGGTGCCTCATATATGCGCTGATGTCAAAACATCAATGTATTGTATGTGTGGCTTTATACTGGAGAAGGCATACAGAAGTAATTCTAAGGACCGTAGCGTGTATCACGCTGCGCTGACGATGCAACGTGATGCTCAAAAAGGCAAGTGTTTCCAACGCTTTGCTACGACCACCACCTACTGTACTCCTGACCTGCCCAGATGGCAGGGTTCTTATCGAAGCGGATGTCCCCGCCCTCGTTCAACCGCTCATTATTGGTGGCACAACCTATAACCTGTTCATCTGCTACTTTATGGTTGTTTTTATGACGCTGGGGTAAGAATTTCAGCCTTTTGTGGTGAACTGCTAGCATATATGTGACTATTTCTTCCCTTAGATGGCTGGTCAAGTAAGCTGTTCTGCGTGCTTAACTATCTATTGCACATTGGTCGACAAACGTGGGAACCCGTAGACTTAGATGGTATACGACAGCCTGTGTCGTGTTGCATCCTTTTAATTTCTAAAAAAAAATCTGAATGACCTTCAGCATATCGACTCCTGAAATAATTTTTATTTGAGTATAATAATTACGTACTATAAGTGCTCTGTTGGCCAAAATATGACCACAAACGCTGAAGGTGAAGTCAGCGAACAGGTGCTGACATGCGCCACGCCATTCCTAGGTTACAGCCCTATTGGCAGAAGGTATGAACTAGAACGTGTGCGCTGGGGAGGGGCTCTCTGGGCAGGTCAGGAGTAGAGCAGGTCATGGCTAAGATGAGACGGTGGTGGCACGTGCCCGTCGCTTTGCGTTCTATACGTTATCGCCTCCAAGACAGGCGTGCACGCCTTCCTTCGTTTTCGAAGATAACTGACAGATAGTGCTCCTGTCTAACGTGCCTCGATGCGCTCGTTCGCGTTCGCTGCACTAATGAAGACTTTGTAACGCAGCGCCTCCATAATACAATTCACAGATTTTCTGGCGCAGAACATCAAATGAACCTTTTGTTCACTCTCGCAAGATTATCGTCTTTCACCGACATTTGCAGTGAAACGAGAAGATGTGGGGCCATTTCTTTTTATTTTATTGGCATCTTCTTTGATGTTTAGGTCATTGTCAAAATGACGATTTTTCGCTCACAACCAATGACGCCCACGCCGGAATTTCTGTAAATCACAGCCGACGAATGGATTAGTACAGTTCTACGTGAGCTACGATGGAGATTCACGTGGAGAGGAAACGAGTATCTCTCGATTTGATGTCATGACATAATGAGATCGTGTAATCAAAGGGGAGCGCAGATTACTTGATCAGGGGAAATGAGAAGAATTTCCGATCATAGGATCCACATGAAGTGCCGGAGGTGTCCAAGAAGTAAACATGCTATCAGCGGACTCCCCGATACAGGACTAATGATTGATTGATTGAGAGACGCTGTAGTGGAGGGCTCCGAAAATTTTGACCTCCTAAGGTTCTTTAAAGTGCACCCAAATCTGAGCACACAGGCCTACAGCATTTTCGCCTTCATTGCAAAAGGCAGCCGCCACAGCCGTGACTCGATCCCGCGACCTGCGGCTCAGCAGCTGAGCAGCCACTAGAAAACCGTGGTAGGGCCAGATACACGATTAGAGGCAGCATGTCGAGCCGGAGGAACTCACGAGAGCACTAAAATAGCTGTTTTGTGTACAGTAGGGATCCTCAGAACATCTGTTTCAGAACAGGTGAGATGGGCATGGAGAAAAATTGAACAGTTGCATAAAATGGAGGAGGTGTTACTGACTGTGGTTCTCTATTAAGATGCACATTGGTCATCGCATGCTGGAGATGAGCGCCGAGAAAGTAATAGGCTAAGAGTTCGCTCGAGGGATTCTTTCCTTAGTATAGGATGAAAGAGCAGGGCAAGTAGCCGCCATCACATTGACACGGAAGAGAAAGCAGAGCTTTCCTAAGAACGCTTATTCATATAGTGCCGCACGCAAGAGCAGCTCTTATTCACCAGACCAAAAGAGATACACAAAGCTGACTACAACGATCGCATGATACGCAAAGGTGGTCTGACGACGTGTGCAAAGAATCAAGCACGACCGCGAATAGTACTCGGCACAAGGTATCTCCGCTCAAAAAGCGGAAAGTTTAAATTCCATGCGTCCTCAAATTTTTGCCTTAGTTCTTCGAGAACGTTTAACCAAATGGTTTCACAGAAGCCGTAGTGGCTGTATAAAAAACCTCAAATACGAATGAACGTGGCCAGCTGTATTGGTTAAACGGAGGTAAGACTAGAATAAATCAGCAAATATATTAATTTGTTTAGAAGGAACGTTCCATGATTCATAGTACGGTGTGCGCCACTATGGGAGAGCTTTGACGTTCCCCGGTAAAGCGATAGCTGTGAAGGTGTTAAGAAAGCGTGCTAAATGATTTAGCGTACATCGTACTCAATACTGAGAGAACAGTTAGCCATCCCTAAAATCTGTAAAATGTCACCGACAGGCCCTGCGTGCTTTGAAAGTTCCTACGTCTTCGGAACAGCACGCGGAACCTATGGTTTGTCTTGCAACCACCGAATCTGTTCTGGCCACGGATGAATTTTTCACCGAAATATACTGTAGGAAAAATTGGTATCAACAGATTGCGAGAACCGCTTGGAAACGTAAATATTGTTGAGCGTCCGCTTTTTAACACAATTCTTGATGCAAGCAGATGCGCAAAGTAATATTGCGAAGACAATGAGCCGTACAAGAAAATGGCTTCGCAAAAACCCGTTTTCGCTCATGACCAAGAAGGAAGGGTGGGTTGCGGCCTGAACTTAGACATGAAATTTGTCACATACAGTTATGGATTTGCCTGAAACTATCGGATGCGACATATATGTTGTAGGGGCGAAGAATCTTTCGGTCAAGCTTTGTCTCTCCTTCCCCCCTTTTCCGTCGACATGGTTTGGACGAAGCCCACTATGGGCGCTGTGGTGCCAGCGGTCGCTACCAATGCATGCTCTCGGCTGCATCCATGTCCTGGCACTGCATTCAAGAACTAAAGTAGTTTCTACGTAAAAAGTGACTCATGACTACGCACCAATGGCTGCATTTCAACGAATCTGCCAGCACATTCAAGTATTCTTATTTCTAACTAGCGGCACAAAGATGTGTTTGTACCCACGAATTGTACCACTGTTGAAAAAATCACAGCATATCCACGAGCTGAATGATGATGAGTGGGGCGAAGCGCCCGTCAGTTCACCCACGCTTCCGTCCATGCGTTCGTTCTTGCTTCCATCCGTCCGTGCTTCTGTTCATTCATCCGTGTGTATACCTGTTCGTCCATCCGCGCGTTCGTCCATCCGCGCCTGTCCATCCGTGCGTCTGTCCGTATGTCAAACAGACCGACAGATGACGGACGGAGGCGGCCAGCGGATGATTCATGGTTTCCCCGATAAAGTCATCCGAAGCTTCGCACCACTCGTCATTGTTATTTCCATGGATATGCTGTGAGGTGGTTACTACATAATCATCACCATCAGCCTGACTACGTCCACTGCAGGACATGTATGTAGTGACTGTAGGTTACTACACACATGCATACATACAGGTGACGACCAACCCACGCCTTAAAGGGATTAGTCCCTGAAAAATAAAAATAAATTTTTGAGCCAGTTCAGTGGCATGAAAATGACACAAGACATTCGACTTCATTTGCCTGTCTGGCCCCAACTTCACCTAAAAGAGGTGAGCTCGGGTGTCTGTGTGGTTGCATAAAAAGTCTTCAGCCGCAAGAAAAAAAGACGAGCTATTGAGTTGCAGAACAACATGCAAATACTGTACCCAAACATGAGCCGATTTCGAAGAAAGGCTCTGCAAAGACCACTATCTATAGTGCGACAGGCGCTCAACCATCCGCGCATTCAAAATGATTACTTATAGGTAGAGCTGGTCATGTAAGGCACACAGTTTCAGCGTTTTACAGCGAAAGATGTTATGAGATCACAACTCGGGTCACGCGCAGTTGTCCGCCGCCACCACCACCGGTGTTCGTAACCACATGGCACAAAATTAGAAAAAAAAACCTAGCACCAATGACACAGTGGGGCTCTAATTTAGGCCCGCTGGGGGAAAATCGAGCTTAGCATTTACCCACTGAGCCCCACCAGTGCTTGGGGTTTGCTGGCAAACTTGACTTAGGCAGGCTTGATGTCGGGAAAGCAATCGCGTTAATACGACTTATAAATCGTTTTGAAACAGCGAAAGACCAACCCATCGTCGCACAATGCTAATAGTGTAACGAATGGGTCGTCCAATGCTTCCACCCATTACAAAAACTTCTTCTTGTGCCCCTATTAACTGGGGCGCATACCCACTTCAGCCATAATTCCTCATTGTCGTCTGCCACTGAATTAAAATTACACAAAATTTCTTGCAGTATTTAGCGGACATCGCACTTCTCAGAAGAATGATATAGAAAAGTAGTAAAGCGAATGCTGGCCTACTACCCAAACTATTTTATTATTAATGTCATATAGGCATAAAGCAAGGGTACTACTTGCCCACTACGAAGCTAAGCAAACTGGACGCATATGAACTCCACCGGAACGTGTGTAGCTTTTATCCCGTTGTAGCTTCGGCCTACGCTGACACTTTTTTGAAGCTTTATTAGGTTCAGTCTTGTTACACTACATGCACACACACACTCCTCCCATCGCCTAGCCATCGATGATAATCAACTAGAGGAAGAAACTGTGATAATGGCGCTGGTGACATCAATACCCCTTTGGGGGCGGGGGCATATATATCAGTTCATCCAAATGCGCGTATTACTGGCGGGCCTTCATGTGTAGCACTTCTGCAAGTTCTATGACGCCAGGTTTTGCCTGGACGACGAGTTAAGGAACATACGCTTAAAAACCTGGCTGGCACCTCATTTTTTCTGCCCTTGGCAAGTGGTGTTCTTACACATGGATAACCTATGGTTCTTCCTGCTGAATTCGCCCGATCGGCCATGTTTATTCGTTTATCCTGGCTTGCGATGGCGAACAATTCGTATATCAATTTAAGCGTTATCACTTTTCACTTGCGGTGATAGTTCTGAGGCTTCAATGCTTATTTGATCCGGAAATAATGCGTCACCTTCGTGCGCGGTGCGCCTCGTGCGCTGTATGTTTTGGTTCAACGAGGCTGAAAGACACTTTTTTTTCTTTTCGAAAAGATTATAAAAATCCTGAAAGGGATTCAGTGGTATTTCCGAAAGCAAATAAGTGATACGGATGACCTTCGCTCAAAAGAACAACGTGGGCAGATACAGCAGAACTGTACATCATCATCATCATCATCATCATCATCATCATCAGCCTGACTACGTCCACTACAGGACAAAGGCCTCTCCCATGTTCCGCCAGTTAACCCGATTCTGTGCTTGCTGCTGCCAATTTATACCCGCAAACTTCTTAATCTCATCTGCCCACCTAACCTTCTGTCTCCTCCTAACCCGCTTCCCTTCTCTGGGAATCCAGTCAGTTACCCTTAATGACCAGCGGTTATCCTGTCTAGCGCTACATGCCCTGCCCATGTCCATTTCTTCTTATTGATTTCAGCTATGATATCGTTAACCCCCGTTTGTTCCCTAATCCACTTTGCTCTCTTCTGGTCTCTTAAGGTTACACCTACCATTTTTCTTTTCATTGCTCGCTGCGTCGTCCTCAATTTAAGCTGAACCCTCTTTGTAAGTCCCCAGGTTTCTGCTCCGTAGCTAAGTACCGGCAAGATACAGCTGTTATATACCTTCCTCTTGAGGGATAGTGGCAAACTACCTGTCATAATTTGAGAGTGCTTGCGGAATGTGCTCCACCCCATTCTTATTCTTCTAGTTACTTCAATCTCGTGGTTCGGCTCTGCGGTTATTACCTGCCCTAAGTAGACATAGTCTTTTACAACTTCAAGTGCACTATTACCTATCTCGAAGCGCTGCTCCTTGGCGAGGTTGTTGTACATTACTTTCGTTTTCTGCAGATTAATTTTAAGACCCACCTTTCTGCTCCCCTTGTCTAACCCCGTAATCATGAGTTGCAATTCGTCCCCCGAGTTACTCAGCAATGCAATGTCATCGGCGAAGCGCAGGTTACTAAGGTATTCTCCATTGACTCTTATCTCTAACTGTTCCCATTCTAGGTTTCTGAAAACCTCCTGTAAACACGCGGTAAATAGCATTGGGGAAATTGTGTCCCCCTGCATTACACCCTTCTTGATTGGTATTCTGTTGCTTTCTTTATGAAGCACTATGGTAGCAGTTGATCCCCTGTAGATTTCTTCCAGAATGTTTATATATACTTCATCTACGCCCTGATTCCGCAGTGTTTGCATGACGGCTGATATTTCTACTGAATCAAACGCCTTCTCGTAATCTATGAAGGCTATGTATAGGGCTTGGTTATACTCTGAGCATTTCTCTATTACCTGATTGATAGTATGAATGTGGTCAATTGTTGAGTAGCCTGTTCAACAATTGACCACATTCATACTATCAATCAGGTAATAGAGAAATGCTCAGAGTATAACCAACCCCTATACATAGCCTAGTACACGTACATAGTACACGTACATAGTACACGTATTCTCAAATCAACCTTTATGCTAAATATTGTACACAAAAGCTTAGCAAGTGTTAATACACGACATCATTAGGAAATAGAAAAGACTAACTGTATTTAGGAACATACAATTTCTAAATACGGCCACACCTATCACTATGCTTCATGCTTGGTGTTCATTCTGTGTTATTTTCTTATCTTCCATGAGTCACTGACTGGTGTAGACTGCCCATTGAGCGATTGTCCCAGGAATTTGTTGGTGGTGGGCTGGATTTTTCTACCACGATGAACTTCCCTTGAACAACGACGCTTTGCTCACTAAGAAGGGCAGTTTTGTTTCCCTCCGAAAGTACGTGCTTTACAGTAAAGACCTCCCTCGACGTGATGCCGTCCTGTGGCACAAGCTTCAGACAGGTGTCTTTACCAACCCCTGGCTTTATAGCAAGGTATATGCCCACACCTCGTGACACCACACTGTAAATACTGCTCACAATCGGCCACGCTTATACACATGGCATGAACATGCCCACAGTACGCTGACACTTCTCACACAAAAGATACATAGGAGTCCCTTCTGCGTATCACTGACTCGGCACAGCAACGCCGGGTAATCTCAAGCGCATTGGAGGCCGTGGTGTCCCCAAGGGTATCCATCCTCTTCGGTATCCCATCCTCTTTGATGAACCTTAAGTCCATCTTGGGTCTAGTGCTCACGGTAGTGAACTGGTTACAGTGTTCATATGCCGACCGAAAAGTCGCGGGTTCTTCGATTTCGTTCTCGGCGGTCGCACTTTAACGGATGCAAAAATCCAGATGCCCGTATACTGGGAGATGCCGGTGCAGGTTGAAAAACACCCGAGGATCAAAATTTCTGGGAGCGGAAGTGTCATTACGACATAAGACGTACTTACCTCTCGCAACTTGTGCAAAGCAGAATTAGCCGCCGCTAACTTATTCATAAGCGTAAGGGTATCACATGCATCGCGAGACTCGGTGGTGCAAGCTAGGTTATTACTACACGCGCTGCAGTTCAGACTCACAGCTCTGGTGCGATTGGTGTTCGTATGCGACCGCTCCATAAAGCTCTCTTCCACAATGAATGCTAGGCATCTGCTCGCTCGCCGCGTGCGCAGTCGTTGCGCAATATCTGAAGTGGAATAAAAGAAAGTGAAACAATATCGCCGCTGCATGCACCATTGAGGTGAGAGCTTGTCGTGTTAGTTTGGGAATTTACAGAAACGAGTTCGCGTGGGGGCATTTCGGGTAGTAGTCGTGTGCTGACTACAGCAACGCGAAAATTATTTTACAGCGGCAGCATTCCCACATAAACGTTGTTCGCTCACGTGGATTCAGGATAGCGATGCGTATAGGTTAGAGTGGTGGCGTAGAGTAACGTTTAGGAAATTCGAATTGCTATCGGTAGTCTGGAAGATTGCATGAATGTGGACTTCATGTCTCTTATGAATATCTGTTCTTTTGAGAATGTTATAACGACACCTACTAGATTTAAAATTACATCGATGACTCTCATAGACCTGTTCATGACTAATTTAAGACAACGGTTTCTACTCTGGCACTATTAGTCGGGCCGTCAGCGATCATTTGCCCATATTTATTTCTACAAGTCATATCATGAAGCTATCTGCGCGCTTTCTCCAATGCGCACACTCTAATAGATCTATTAATGCAGAAACACTGTCTCTCTTTTTAAGAAATGTTACTGCTAACAAACTTGCGTGTCGTGCTAGTAGACTGTAATTCAGACCCCGCATATAGTGTATTTTAGGTATAATTCTAAAGGCCTACCACTCTATATTTCCTTTAAAAACATTCCGACACTCCAAAAAACGCCGAGAACCTTGAATGACAAAGCAATTCTCCACTGAATAAAAAATGAGATGTTTTATATGAGATGCTCATCCAAACTAGAGAGCCTGAGGCATTCAAGGCGCTCAACAAGTTTAGACACTATGTACCGAAGCAGCTACGAAGCATCAGAATGAATACCTACTACAGCAATTCGGTATGACTACGGGGCGCTCTGCTCAAATTTGGAAGACTCGAAGTACAATACTAATACTAATAATAATGTACTAATTATAGGAATGAACAATTAGGATGTTACACAACAGCGTAGAATCAATAAGTTATCAGCGCGCAAATATTTCCAACGACTTTTTTCTTACTCTTGGCCATTCTTCATATAATCATCCAGACATTAGTGAAGTAAGTAGCAGAAATTTTGGAACCATTTATATACACATATTTCACTGAACTTTGTCATTAGGAATATTTCCACGTGAAATGCGAACCACCAAAGCGACAGTGACATTCGAAAAGGGGAATAAAAATTATTTGAGTGACTACAGTCAAATATCCACATTACCAGTATTTTAGAAAGATTTCGAAAAAATACATTTACAGCTCTTGTCAATTTTTGTAGACCGTCATACTCTTATGAATCCGGTCCAGTTTAGTTTCCGTATGAAGATTTTTCAAGGACGCGAAAATGCTGTAGGCCCATGTACTCAGATTTGGGTGCACGTTAAAGAACCCCAGATAGTCCAAAATTCTGAAGTTTTCCACTACAGCGTCTCTCATAACAGTATGGTACGTGGTTTTGGGACTTTATATACCACATATCTATTTCCGTAAGAAATAAACCATGCTTGGCCACTTTGAACAAAAATAAATTATGGTAGATATATTTGAATGTAAGTAAATGGTGCAGGGAATATTGTTAGATGTTTCGAAGGTTTTCAACTTTTTTAATCATAGCATTTTGTTGAGAAAGATAAAACTTATGACATTAGACTCGTACCACCTTATGAATTTCCTAATACTTCAAACATGGAACATCAAATGAAAAACTGGTCAATTGTGGTGTTCTCCAAGGAAAGTATTCTAGGACCATTTTTATTTTGACTTTATATTAACGAAATTTCGATAATTTATGGTACTGCCTAATTCATTGTCTATGCAAATCACACCAGTTTATTTTTCAAGAAATTCACAAAAGTACCTAATAAATAGAGGTAACAAAGCGCTGTCCAAAAAATTACTGGCCGACTCAAAACCACTTAAAAATTAACATTATCAAAACTAAGGCAATATTGTTTCGTCCATGGAATGAAATCTATTACCTAGCACTAAAAACGTTAAATGATGCAGAAATTGAGTTCATACTGCCACGGGGGTGAGAGAATGAATGAAATAAATATAGTTACAAAATAAGCAGGGAGAGTAAGAGGCGGCTGCAGCGAAGATGGAGGCCCAGCAGCAACAACAAGAGCACGGTCACTTTCATCGTCTTCGTCTATGATGCTCTTTCGTTGCCGATGTCGTGTAACATATAACCCCCACTGCTGGCAGCGCCGTCTCGGCGCCTAAAGGAATTTGGGATCATATGCGGTGATGTAGGGTTTGAGGCGAGTCACGTGGACGACTTCTGTAGCGGGTGCGGACGATGACGACTGACTGTCCAATGGAGCAATCTCGTATGGGACCTCGGTAAGCCGGCGTAAAAACTTGTAAGCCCCGAGTAGCGAGACAAGAGCATCGAAGAGAGGCCAATGTGGCAGCATGGTGTCCAGAGGAAGACCAATGAACCTGTAGAGTAGGAAACTACTCTGTGATGGCTATCGTAACGGGCATTCTGAGAGAGCTGCGAGCCAAAAAGACGTTCCCGTGCAATTTGGTGGGCCACTTGAGCCCGAGCAGTGGAATCCCGGGCGTACTCTGTAACCGTTTGCGTAGTTGATGAGAGAAGAGTCTCGAAGGGTAACGCTGGATGGCGGCTGAACAATAAATAGAAGGGGGAGAAGCCAGCGGTGTCGTGGCGTGACGAATTGTACGCGAATGTCACATAAGGCAAAGTACTATATTAATCAAGGTGATCTTTGGAAACGTACATGGAGAGCATTGTGGTCAATGTTCTATTTAGGCGCTCGGTAAGACCAATTGTTTGTGGGTGATAGGCCGTAGTGAGCTTGTGACGCGTCGAACACGAGCGAAGGATGTCACTTACCTCTTTTGAAAGAAATGAGCGACGAAGACCAGTCAGCAGTTGTCGAGGAGCGCCATGGTGAAGAATTAGGTCATGAAGCAAGAAGTCTGCGATGTTAGTGACACAGCTTGTCGGTAGCGCTTGTGTGGTAGCGTATCTTGTGGCGTAATTAGTGGCTACGGCTATCCACTTGTTTCTAGAGAGAGAAGTAGGAAATTTTCCAACTAGATCAAGACCGACGCGGTAGAAGGGAACGGTACGTATGTCTATTGGTTGGAGCAGACCAGCTGGTGGCAAGGTGGAATGTTTGGAGCGCTCGCAGGACTCACATGCATCAACATATCGGCGCACAGAACGGTAAAGGCCTTGCCAGAAGAATCTACGCTGTACGTGATCGTACGTGCGCGCGACCCCGAGATGTTCCGCGGTTGGGGCGTCGTGAATATGTTCAAGTACAGCGGAACGGAGTGTCGCAGAAATTACGAGTAGTAGATCTGGTCCCTCGGCGTTGGTGTTGCGTCGGTAAAGAATGCCGTCGCGTAGAACGGACAAGTGTAGCGACGGGTCCACGTGGGGCAAACATAGACTCTGCATGATAGACCGCAAGTGGACATAGCTGAAATGTTCCTTGCGTATTTATTTATTTATTTATTAGAATACCCTCAGGGCCCGTAGGGCATTACAGAGGGGGTGGGTACAACATATATAACACACAAGAAAAAAGACAAAATAAAGAAACAAGTGTCAGATGCGCAAATCAGGAAGGCAACATAAGTAAACTAAAAATGTATAAGAATTCAAGCACATACAAGACAAAGATAGATAATTGAAACTGCGTATAGTTACAAGCATTGCTGAGAAATTGCAGTCTTGAATAACAAAGGGTCTGTTATTGATACAACGGAAGAGGGAAGGTGGTTCCAATCGGCGGCTGTTTTCGGTAAGAAGGCTGCTGAAAAGAATTTGGTGCGGAAAAACGGAATGGCAACCTTATGCTGATGATCAATGCGCGATGAGTGGTATGACGGTTGTGAAATGAGGTCTCGCTTCATTGATGGATTGTGAAAAAATATCTTATGAATGTCGGTGAAAGCCGACAGGGCGGAGACACAAGGGTCAGAATCATGTGCTGAAAGGTCAGATGGGTTCACGGGGTGACGGAATAGACAGTTGGCATCCTGGTGCATTAGGCCAGATTTGTATGCCACGTAAAAGCTGTATTCTTGTAGTTTCACGGCCCAGCGGCCAAGTCGTCCAGTTGGATCTTTAAGGTACGACATCCAGCACAAGGCATGGTAGTCGGTAATTACCGAAAAGGTGCGGCGAAACAAGTACGGTCGAAATTTTCCGACTTCCAGACTAGTGCGAGGCACTCACGCTCTGTAATGGAAAACTTGTTCTCCGAAGGAGAAAGGAGGCGACTGGCATAAGCATTGACGCGATCCTGTCCTCGTTGCCACTGGGCGAGAACAGCACAAATTCCATGTCCGCTTGCATCGGAACGAACTTCAGTATGGGCTGACGGGTCGAAATGAGCCAAGATGGGTGGGGAAGTAAGTAATGTTGTAAGGGTGCTGAAGGCAGCTGCTTGATCAGTACCCCAATAAAAAGGCATCTTCTTCTTCAATAGCTCCATAAATGGTTGGGCAATGTCAGGAAAATTCTTCACGAAACGTCGAAAGTAAGAACAAAGGCCGAAAAAACTCCGTACGTCTTTTGCGGAACGTGGTCTGGGAAAATCTTTGACAACTCGAATTTAGTCATGATCAGATTGCACGCCTCGAGCACTGACAAGGTGGCCCAGCACAGTGATTTACCGATGGCCAAAGCGACATCTGGAAGAGTTGAGCTGAAGTCCTGCTCTCCGGAAAACCTCAAGAACAGCCGTTTGGCGGCTAAGGTGCCTTTCGAATGTAGGTAAAAATACGATGACGTCATCGAGATTGCACAGACACGTGGTCCATTTGTATCCACGCAGGAGAGTGTATATCATCCTTTCAAATGTAGCTGGCGCATTACACAATCTGAATGGCATAACCTTGAACTGGAAAAGTTCATCTGGTGTGATGAATGCGGTTTTCTCACGGTATCAATGATCGACAGAATTCTGCCAGTATCCTGATCGCAAGTCAATAGATGAAAAGTAGGCAGACCCATGTAGGCAGTCGAGAGCATCGTCAATCCGCGGCAGGGGATACACGTCCTTAAGTGTTAATTTGTTTAAGTGACGGTTGTCTACGCAGAAGCGCCAGCTGCCATCCTTCTTCTTGATTAGCACGACCGGCGATGCCCATAGACTGCAGGAAGGTTCGATGGCGTCTTTTGTGAGCATTTCTTCGATTTCGGGCTGGATAACTTGTCGTTCAGAATTGGACACGCAATAAGGACGTCGTTGAATGGGGCTGGCATCTCCAGTGTTAATCCTATGAGTTACAAAGGATGTCTTACCCAAAGGGCGGTCATCAAAATCAAAAATGTCGCGGTAGGATTTCAGCAGGTGGCAGATGTCAGCTGTCTGTGCGGGAAGAAGGTCCGGAGCGATCATCTTTTCGATGATGGCATTCGCTCCGCTGTACGAGAATGATAACGGAGCTGAGGACGAAGAAGATTTGGCAACGAACGCCGAAATGGCAGCATCTATAGAAGAAACTTTTGCCACAGTCATACCATCTGGGATAACTTCAGCGCACCAGCTGAAGTTTCGGATCGGAAGAGATGCTGTATTTCCCGTGACTGTCAAAAGTGTGTGAGGCATGGCAACATTTTTGGCCAGCAGAACGTCAGCAATAGGTGTCAACATGTAGTCACCAACGGGAACAGGAGGAACAGATCTCAGGTTCACGTAAGTAACGGCTTGAGGTGCTAGGCGAACGTCATCTGCAGAACACAGACGGGGTTGAGCTGGTGTTGGCTCGTCATGGTAACACGGTAAATCAAGTTGAAGCATGCTGGTTCCACAATCAATAAGGGCAGAGTGGGCGTATAAAAAGTTCATGCCGAGGATAAGTTCTTGGGAAAATTTCTCGAGCACAGCGAATAGCACTGTCGTGGAGCAAACAGCCACACTTATAAGCGCGGAGCCCATTCCAAGCACTGGAAATATGCCGCCTTCGGCGACCTTGAGGAGTGGCACTGGGGGTGGCAATAAAACTTTCCGAAGGCGGCAACGAAGTTCTGAATTCATCAATGATATGTGAGCCCCTGTGTCCAGAAGGGCAACAACGGGTGTGTCATCTACTTCAACGTCAATATGGTTGCGTCGGGTCGGCAGCATGGCCAGAGGGTTTGGCGGGCAAGTGGTCGATGCAGCATCACCTCCAGGAGCTGCATCATCTAGTTTTCCCGCGGCAGGTGGTCAGTCGCCGACGTTGGTCGGAGAAATCGGGGCGAGCGAGACGACGGGCGACGGGAGAGCGGTGAACGGGACTGGTGAGCATGCGGAGATGGAGAGTGACGACGATATGGCGGCATAGAAGGAACGTCTTCGCTAGTGGCCTGAGGTGACTCCCGGTAAGATTGAAAGCGCCCATGATCCCTCTCTGGCCGATGGGGGTACACATAGGATGCCCGATACTAATACCACCGAGTGTTACAATGGTGGGCCACGTGTCTGATACGGTGGCAGTTGAAACAAATCGGGCGATCGTCAGCAGTCCTCCACTCGGCTGGATTGCGAGGGCGCGCCAGAAGGTTTTGGCTTTGGGCATAGGAAACAGGGAGTCGACGACGGTCGATCGGCTGAGAGGCAGCTGTAGTGCACTCACAGGCCAGTCCAGCATCGGAAAGCTCTTGTCGCACAATGGCATGTACCAGTGGCACCATCTGAGGGCTAGAGTCACAGGCATGGGAGAACGTGGACGCAGGAGACAGAGCTTCAAGTTCACGTCGGAAGATCTTGGTCATGTGCTTTGCGGTTAACGGCGTCTGTAGTACAGGCCCGTCTT
The DNA here is from genome assembly GCF_043290135.1 of Rhipicephalus microplus. Lineage (NCBI taxonomy): Eukaryota > Metazoa > Arthropoda > Arachnida > Ixodida > Ixodidae > Rhipicephalus > Rhipicephalus microplus. Next base: position 1,613,602 of record NW_027464623.1, read on the forward strand.
CACATGACCAGGTTGCTGCTGTGTTTGGTAGTCGAGTGAAATTATGGGTGATACGTCGGCTTTTCGCGGCCTCAAAACGCCGGCACTCCTTGATGAGGGCATCGACCGTGTTGCATTCCTTGCATATGAGAAGGTTGAATGCATCATCTGCAATGCCTTTTAATATCTGAGCTACTCTTTCGGTTTCTTCCATACTGTTGTCTGCTTTTCGGCAAAGGGCAAGCACGTCCAGTATGTAAGTCACGTAGGACTCTGACGACGTCTGCGCACGAGATGTCAACTCCTTCTTGGCCGCAGCCTTTCGACCCACAGACTTGCCGAAAGGGGCGCGCATCTTTTCTTTGCATGCATCCCAGCTTCCAATTTCATCTTCATGGTTCTCGAACCACACTTTTGCTGTTACTTTCAAGTAGAACAGGATATTGGCTAACATAAGAGTTCCATCCCAGCGGTAATTCTTACATGTACGTTGTACAACAGCAACCATTCTTCGATGTCGACTGCATCCGTGCCACAGAACGTGCCAGGATGTGTCAGCTGCGGAAGGGCAACAGTTGTTATTGTAGTCACCTCGGCGGGAGCGGGTCCCTGGTTTGCCATGGTGGAAAAATCCAAGCGTCGGCCACTGCGGAGCTCCGTTATATTGTGTTGTATCCCACACCACCACAAAATGTCACGGGGGTGAGACAATGAATGAAATAAATATATTTACAAAATATGCAGGGAGAGTCAGAGACAGCTGCAGCCAAGATGGCGGCCCAACAGCAACAACAAGAGCACGGATGATTTCACCGTCTTCGTCGTCTATGATGCTCTTTCGTTGCCGATGTCAGGTAACAATACCATCAATAAAAACTACAGGCGTGTTTTTCAATGAACACACAATATGAGATAACCACATAAATTACCTAATTAGCAAACTATCTAAAAGAATCAGTGTGTTGTGCCACGTTCTTTTTCGAATGTCCTATAAGCAAGATTGATTTGTTGGGTTGAACGTCCCAAAACCAACATATGATTATGAAAGACGTCGTAGTGGAGGGTTCCGAAAATTTCGACCACCTGGGGTTCTTTAATGTGCACCCAAATCTGAGCACACGGGCCTACAGCATTTCCGCCTCCACCAAAAATGCAGCCAACAAAGCCGGGATTCGATTCCGCGACGTCCGGGTCAGCAGCCGAGTACCTTAGCCACTAGACCACAGTGGTGAGGCGTCCTATAAGCATTAACAAGGTATTGTGCAATGCTCCATCTATAATAATATTTAATTATGGATTGCTTGTTTAGAGTACTACTACAAAAGAAAACATTGACAAGCTCGCACTTTTACAGAAACTTGTGATTCGATTAGCACGCAAGGTTTCATACCTCTCACGCACCAGTGACTTTTTTAGAAGATAAAATTGGCCCGGTAAAGTCCATCTTTAAAAGTAATCTATCTCGTCTTTATAAATATAGCCTAATGAACAAGTCTAGTGCTCTACAAACGCTAGCAGAATTACATGCCAGTCTAATAAAGTATAATATATGCAAACCTAAACAATGGCAAACAAACAAATGTTGCTCTAACTACGGTTAAAAAATGATTCGCTTCATGCTACTAGCTTTGCTAAACGGATTCAGTAAAGAGCAGCTTTTTAACAATCTGGAAACTCCATTCAAAAAACCACGGACACTGTTCACCACACTATTCTTATCATACACTTGCCTCCTAAGCAACACCATCTATTTTTTTTGTTCCCATTGTTTTCTCAAGGGAAATATTTTAATGCTCCTTAATAATGTCTATGCAAGCACGTTTTCTGTTTTTTTTCATGGGGATATTCGTGTGCAGTTTATTATATGTGCATTCGATTTTTCTGACGTTTTTTGTTCGTTACTACAGTTGACACTGTAAATCGTGTAGGGTGGCCACGACACCCTCAAGCTGATTGTGTCAACTTTTTCCTCCTGGTCTGCCACAATGCGGCTGTTGTAAATAAATAAATAAATAAATAAATAAATAAAGTAAATAATAAATAAAAATAAATAAATAGAAATAGGCGTGCATGGGAGGACGAATGAACAGCAGTATTCAGAATTGCAGCAGGTGTTAATCACAATGACATAGGCAGGCAAACATACACACAGGCAGACAGATAGATAGATAGATAGATAGATAGATAGATAGATAGATAGATAGATAGATAGATAGATAGATAGATAGATAGATAGATAGATAGATAGATAGATAGATAGATAGATAGATAGATAGATAGATAGATAGTGTTGACAACTGCACAACCGCACCATAAACCGTTATAATCTATGATTTGTCTTAGAAAAAATATTTAGAATATTGTCTAATTATTATCACGCACACTCCCCAGTTATGGACAAGGCGTTCTCTTTATTTTTTATACATTTCTTTCAAGAGCCTCACCGTCAACGCTTTCATATCAGTACCATACGCTATATCATTGCATCAATCACTGGAAACTAAGTATTCAATTTGGCATGCAGCGGGATTTTTCAGCGCAATATGCGGTTGTTGTGTGGCTAATTATTTATTTGACTGAGGTCACGCTAAGAGCAACGTGTGCACGTACCCCCCAACTTGGTCTAACATTCCCAGAATCTGAATAAGGACCTCAGCAAAAATGAATGATTTGAGGAGCAGCCGCGCGCTTGCTGACAAGCAGGATTAAGTGGTAACAACTGCGGTACGCTTGTACAATGGCAGGGATTCTCAATATTGGAAGCATTCCTCACCAAACAAGGCCTTGGTTTTGAGGCTAAAAACAAAATTACCCACCTTCAGTGCGTTTGAGAAGATCAATTACGTGCATAAGTTTTGTGTATAAGCACCGCCACGTAGGACTCGCTATTTTAATTAACCCTCTACCTTCACGACGGGCAGCTACCGATACAAGCAGCTACGTGTTGGAAACTAATCGTTTTTACGCAGAACGGTGCACTTGTTGAACTTGTGCAGTCATTGGCAAATAATGGCGCTATGCGATTCAACGTCATATACCTGACTAAAGTTAGAACTGTGTTCCCTACACGCGTGCAAGTTTGCCCGTGATGCAAACGTGTGGCAGCGCTTCTATGCGGTTTACGGTAACTGTGGTTACGTCCGCTAACTGCAGTTGGTTATAACAGCAGTTAGACTTACTCGTGTGATAAGGTCTTTTTTGTGTAAAGTTTTTAACCACTGTTGTCATGGCAACATGAACAAAACATATATGCCGTCCCCCTCCCTTTGGTAGCATTGCAGGCTTTGGTGTGCTGCAGTGAAGCTCGAGGTTGCAGGTTGTATTCCTTGCTAGAGAAGCTGCACTTTTTTTTTTGCGGTGAAATGATATAAAACCCATCTACTCTGATTTAGGTGCAGATTAAGTAAGAAATTATGGAGGATCAAATTAGTTCGTAGTCCTCTGCTGCAGCATTACTTTGATGGTATTCTAACATGCGTCGTACAAGTCCACAAAAACATGATTGAAAGATGTGTCACGGTGGCCTTGGAAGATTTTTTTAATGAAAACAATTTAATTATTTGATTGGTTGAGAACATTTTAAGATCAATATTTGTACTTTGGACATCACGGAATTGCTAAACAAAAAAAACACGGATGTGTTTGACGCAGTGTAGTGTTTCACACAATTTTTACGAAAGCTTTAGCGCAACAAAGTAATGATCACTTCTGCACCTCTTTTAGGCCCACAAAGAAGTGAAACTACTTTTGGGGTTTTCGGCGAGGACACGTTTGTGTGAGCGCCTCTATCTTGTGGTGCAGTCCAGCAGTCGTCACTGAATTTGTTGTATTTTTTCTCTTTTCTATTTTTCTTTGTATAATTATCCTAGTCCTCTTCCTTGGTACCCCACGAGAGCCCGGTTCAACGCAAACTTTAAAGCTAACCTCCTTGGCTACTGATTCCTTCTTACACCTGGCTTTGCGGGAATTCAATCTGTCTCTTACGCCATTCTCCTGACTACCATTTCATTGTGCACCACAAATATATTTTTTTATTGGTGAATTGGCAGTCGTGACGTTTCAACTATGTATGAAGTATGTGCCCGGGTAGCAAGCTCTAATGTAGCTTACCCACTCATATCGGTATAACTAAATAACAAAAGCAGAAGCTACCACGCATAACATTGCTTCCGCGCTAGATTAGGTCTAGTTTCTAACAGCGAGTTTCAAATTTCAAGTAGTCACAGTATTTATGCAACGCCCAAAGCTTTCACATAGATTGTACAGAGGTTAGTGGAAGTCTAAAGCCATGTTTTTCTCCTAAGTTGATTGTATAGATATTCAGGACAACGCAGAAACCAAACAGGAAGAGCGCACACAGCAAAGGGCGAGAACATGGAGGCGAAGTATCGATTCGGAAAGGTACACAGCCGTGTGAGAAGAGACGCCCTCTCAGAAAGCGTGGGCAACAGGTGTAACTGACTCAGAGCAAGTATCTTCCATCAGCGGCTTCAAGGAGACTTGCCTACTCACAAAGCTCATGCAGGAAACGTTATTGTGAGTATTCGTACCTGTGACGCTGAAGTTTCGGAGCACAGAAAAACATGAGTTGTCACTCTGTGCGTATAGAAGAATACAACATGGGGCGAGTTATCTACTGAAACACTCGGATGTTTTTTTTTTTACCAAAGTAACACAAAAAAATTATCGTGGACCGCACTACACGTCGTACAAGGCCAGCTCACAGCGTAGGGATGGTCGCTTGAAATTTTTAATCAATTATTCGTTAATCAACGTACCCTTCACCCAATTAATCGCTTGCAGTGCTATGTCTTAATCGAATAATCAACTGTTTATGGGTGCTTTAGGAGAAGTATCCTATTGCTCGAGAAGCACTGTTCGTATAACAATAGAAGCTTGAACGAGTTGGTATGCGTTTATCTCATGGCGTATGCGAGTGGCTGCTCTGGTCCTATGACTCACCAAGATGCAGAGACAGCTCGCAATCAAAGCGTGAGAGGAGCGTACCAACCGAATACATCGGCTATCTCAGAGCGCTCAGAGCAGCTTAAGAGCAGCGCGCCTGAAGCTTAACCTTGCAGCCGGAGCGGGAAGCTGCCAGGTAAACATTGCCCCGCTGCGTTAGCAAATGGTGCCGATCAGTCCAGTGGACATCTCTGACATGTCTGACGTTTCGTATATTCTTTGTTTCGCTCTCTCTTATATGTCTGGACGTAGCGAAAGCCTTGTGAGCTCAGCACATAAATTTGACGATCGTACTCGTCTGAGCTGCTATCTTCAAGGCAAATCACGCGGTTGTCTTCGAGCTGCTGTAACGACAGCATTGACGTTGCCTCCGCCTTCGCCAGCCACCTCGTTAGGGACAAGATGCATTTATGGCTTCATAGATGTGAATTCACCCCACACATGCTCGAGCATGCCACTAACAATGCACGTGCACTACGCGCCTGGTGATGCGTGCTTCCGAAATGCATACTCGTGCTTCTAACCTGGTTCACCTGCTGGCAGCCACGTGATTGGCTGGTTTGTGTCACATGATCCGTCCTCCCGGTCAAATTGTGCCACGGTCTCTCTTCGAAGTCAGAGCGGTCGGGAGCGCTCTGGGTCAGAAGATGAAAGAATCAATCGAAGGAAGCCCAAGCACTCGAATTCTACCAACCGAAGGTGCAGCAACTTTTCAGATAGCTCCAGAGCGCTCGAAAACGCCCAACCAAATACGCCATTAGTTGATACAGTGCACACGAGAGGAGGACGAAGAATAAGAAACATACTGGTCTCCAAGCTTCCCATCACTGAGGGGAATCGGTCACGCAGAAGTCAATACGTAGGGGAAAAAGGAATATCAATGTTTGATGAGAAATAATTATTCAGTAATCTAAAGAATATAAATATCGACAATCATATGGTTTAGTACAAAAAAAGTACCTAAAGAACTAATAATTGAAATAAATAAATAAATGGCGATTTGAAAGAACTGTAATTTCATTAGTAAGAACCTAGCAAGCTAAGCTTCTTGTGTCTAAGAAATTCGCAAACTGCTAAGCAGACGCTCCTGTTGCGGTGGTCCCGAGAAGAAGCCCCCAAGGGAAAGGATATTCTCAGAATTATGAGTGTTACTTCATTTTTTAATATAGTTTCTAAATCTCTCTTCCTATGACTTGCGAAACGCACCTGTCCGTGCCTGTTCTGTTTTTTTACTTTTCGTTGTATTCTAGTTTGCGTCGCATCAACCAAAATGAATGCATTGTTTGTTTTACCTTGACCCAAGTCTTTCTAATGAGTGCACGAGAGGTCACATTTGCACATTTGTGCTTTCAAGAAAATTCGTAATTCTGCCAGTGGATGCAGGTGAACCATCGTCTATGTGTGATGTCAGAAATAATAATAATAATAATAATAATAATAATAATAATAATAATAATAATAATAATAATAATAATAATAATAATAATAATAATAATAATAATAATAATAATAATAATAATAATAATAATAATAATAATAATAATAATATTAATAATAATAATAAACTTGCATACACAAATACACAAGGACAAAGAAAAGTGTTAGATAAGACGCACCAAAAACTTCCAGCTGCCTGAGGGTTAGGAGGTCCTTTGAAAGGCAAAGCAGAGATAAAGAGCAACAGGAAGTTAATAAGAAGCTCGCACTGCGTGTATTTGGGGGCAACCAAAATCTTGTACATGGAAGCTTGACTCTCTTCACCTGCTACCCGGTTTAAGATATTAGCAGTACAGGATATTCAAAGGCTGTATCCATACCCAGCAATGCTTTCAGAAACAGTTTTTATTGTCTCTGTTTTTGAAGTATGAGTTCATACGCATCAAATTTTCATCCGCATACAAAGCCTTCGTCACAAGATAAACGTTCAAGTTTATGAGCAGTGTATAATCAGTAATATCAAGAACTTTATTAAAATAGGGTTTGATAATATTTTTTGCATATAACGCAAAACTAATCACTGCGCTTATTAAGCGCTATATTAGGGATGACCTGGAACCAATAGAGAGAGAGAGAGTGATAGTGAAGGATGCTTGACAAAGTGTAGAAAAGTGACGAATCAAGATTTAGCTCTGCCTGAACTATAGCAGCATCAGGAAGCTCAGCAATCATTTTGACGAATTCGCTATCAGTATGTGCGGCCCTCACTGCAATCAGGGTTTGCACACATTGAGTGCTTTCAAATCAGTCATTCCACTGCACATGAATTCAAACACCGTCGTCTCCATCCTTTCCGTGTCATTTTGGCGCCCATGCCAGAGGTACCATTCTATATCCGTGACATTATCCCGTTCGACAGAGCACCGTGCCGGTGCCCGTTAAGGTTAGAAGGGCGTGCCACTGTCTTAGGGCTGCAGGCGAGAAACAATTGCAAGGTCAGTTCTGCATGTAAGAGTCGACGAGTTCGTAGTCAGGGAAATTTCATGGGTGGCTTCTGTCACCTGGTGCAGAACTCGGTAAGGCACAACGCATCTCGATAAAAATTTCTCGCAGAGGCTGACACGATCATATGTGAGCCACAGTAGCACGTGGTAGCCCGGAGAAGAATCGCCATCCCTGTGTCGACTGTCATAGAGTGACTTTTGTGCAGTCTGGGACGACGAGCGACGAGCTCGGGAGTTGAAATCTTGAGCATGCAAAGAGATGGATGGAGGGTCTGACGGAATAAAAGTGTAAAGAGGTAAAAGAGAGGATAAAATGGCGAGTAGCCAGCAGTTTGATGAGGCGGAGAGTTGAAGGTGAAGGTTCCGTACGAGAGGAGGATGGCCCAGCGGTGTGGTAGTCAGAAACATACATAAAAAGCATGTCCCTCAGTTCGCGGTTGAGAGGTTCGGGTAAGTCCGTTAGTGTGAGCATGGTAAGAAGTCGTAAAGTTGTGTCGCGTAGCACGAGATCTAAGTAGATCGTCAACCAAACGAGGTAGGAAGCAGCGGCCACGGAACGTGAGTAGGTGAGAAAGAGCTCCATGGTAAAGGTTGATGCCGTAGAGAAGAAAATCTGTAACGTCTGTCATCAGAACGAAAGCAGTCAGGCACGTTCTAGTTAAACTACTCTGTCTTGTAATATATTTTCTCAGTTTCATTCCTCATTACCAATTATCTTTTGTTTGCTAAGAAAAAAACATAACGGCTACAGGGACTCCCAAAGAAATAAACAATGCATATTACAATGTGAATCTTCTTGGTCCACTGTATATCGCCAGTAAAGAAAAAAATAAAATGGAAGAGCATAATCATAATCATATATTATTATTATTATTATTATTATTATTATTATTATTATTATTATTATTATTATTATTATTATTATTAACGTGTTTTACGACCTTTAACCTAGAAAAGTTCCAGATAAACCATCCCCAGATAAAGGGAACCTTATGTAGATGCGAAGCAGTGGGCGCTGACGCTTACACAGGCGACGACGTTGACGCTGGCGCTCATCAAGTGAAAGCCAAGTAAAGACATCAGTAGTAATGCATGTATTACGAAATCAGGGCATCAAAGAACCCTACATTACCATACTGAATGAATTATTTATACTTATTTATATTTGGCAGAATATGGGAAGGTATGCTACGTTAGAGCTGGCTATCCAAACATTACGACAGTAATGTAAGGATGAACACACACAAACAAGAAAAAATTCATAAAATAGTAAAAAACTAATCAGAGGCACTATATACATACTATATACATTGGAGGGCTTATAATGCATGAATGAGCACACTATGTATGGTGATAGTGCAGTTCATATATCGGGATCACATTGCAGATAGAGTCTGTACAAATAGCGGCAAGGTATATTATGAACTAAAGACAGTTCATTAGATTCGTGTCAATTGAAAAATCAAGGAGGGTGCTTACTGCGCGCCTTTGATTATTCAAATGTGGTCATGTCCCAAGTATTTTTCTAATCGTAAACGGTCATCTTCCAGTCGGTTCAGGCGATCCCTCAGTTCACAGCGTTGTTGATTCCACTGTGGACATTCTATAAGGATATGCTTCTCTGTTATATCAGTATGATCACAGTGCGGCAACGTTCTTCTTTTTATGTGGCATAAGACGTGAATGGTGTATGAAACACCTAATCGTAGATGGCTCAGTAGTGTGTCGAACGGTCTATCGATCTTTTGATTAGGCAAGAGTCGGAGAGGCGGATCTATTTGATATAAAAGCGAAGGATTCGTATTTTCGTCAAACCAAGCGTCCTTGCATAATTTATGGCACAGTTGAGAAAGAATCTTCCTGCTTTATGAGAAATAAATGGGCACTGGTGGAAAGTGAACTTTTTGTCTGCTGCAGTAGCTAATTTGCCAGCAATTTCTTTTTCTATCAGTTTTACGGGACTTGGAAGCCACAGTGAATCCAAAGCAGAATTTCCCTTGAATCCACAGCCACCATAGTTCTCCATAAGTAAAACGATCACTTAAATGCTATTCACCGCGTGTTTATAAGAGGTTTTCAGAACCGTATATTGAGAACAGTTAAGGAGAAGAGTTAATGAAGAGTATCTTAGTAGCCTGCGATCCGCTGATGGCATTGCCTTGGTGAGTAAGTCAGGAGACGAACTACCTCGCATGCTTGCTGAACTGGACACGGAAAGCATCAGAGTACGTCTAAAAACTAATATGCAAAAAACTTAAGTAATGACCAATAGTATCTGCGAAAAACAGCACTTTGCGATAGGTGGAGAGACGCTGGAAGTTTCAAGAAATATGTGTACTTAGGACAAGTAATAACTGCGGAGCCAAAGTATGAGAGTGAAATAACTAGAAGAATAAAAATGGCTGGTTAACATTCGGGGAGCATCCTAAAAGTATAAATGGTTGTCTGCCACTAACCCTCAAGAGGAAGGTATATAACAGCTGTATCTTGCCAGTACTTAGCTACGGAACGTAAACCTGGAGTCTTTGCAAAGGGGGTTCAGCTTAAACTGAGGACGACGCAGCGAACGATGGCAAGAAAAACGATAAGAGTAAACGTGAGAGACATCAACAGGGAGTAGAGTGGGTCAAGAAACAAACCGGTGTTAAGAATATCATATTTAAAATCAAGAAGAAGAAGAAATGGGCATGGGCCGGGCACGTAGCACGTAGGCAGGATAACCGGTGCTCATTAAGGGTAACTGACTGGATTGCCAGAGAAGGCGAACGCACGGAGGGGAGACAGAAAGTTGGGTGGGCCAATAAGATCAAAATGTTCGCAGGTACAACAGGGTAAGGAAAAGCCCAAGACTGGGTTGATTGGCGGGTCATAGGAGATGCCTTTGTCCTGCAGTGGGTGTAGTCAGGCTGATGTCAATTTTGATGATGATGATGATACGACGACAATGATGATGAGGATGATGACGACAACGACGACGATGATGATGATGGTGGTGATGATGATGAAGACGACGACGACAAAGGACTCGTGGCTGAGCACGTCTGCGTTTAGTCTTTCGTCATAAAGTATGAAAAAGGATCTATAGCAGCGCGTCTTCATTGCACACCACGTAAGCAACTTATGGTCCGTAAAGGAAGTAAGAACATCTAACAGAATTGAAGGCACTGATTTCGCGTATACAGAAGCTCATACATAGGACCTCATACAGAAGACCACCACCTCTATTATATGACCTAGTTCACGTCGTTTTTATTTCCTTGTCTATCCAGGTTTTCACTGAAAGCGCCACCCCGTCATTGATGCGCAAATATTGAAGGATGCATTTCTGACGAAGCAAGGCCTCATAGACCTGGAAATATTGCTCACATGCGGGCAATTACAGAACGTCGAACTTTACTGTTCGTGCCGCACGCTGAACAGAATCGCAGATGTCTTTTCCAGAAGCCACGTAACACAGCCTTCCTTTCATCTCACCTCCTCCTCTCTTTATCCTCTTTACAGGTGCTGTTATGCACAAAGCTTCAAATGTCTACACACAAGCCCGCTTTCGTGTTTCTGAGAACGAAAGACTCGACTGAACTGACGTCAGTCATGGTAATTACGGCAGCATAACATCACTCAAGTTCTTTTTGTAACATGGAGAACCGATTGAGGCGCGTGAATTTGCTTGGCTGATTCATGACTGAATGCTTGTGACTGAGCTTTTTTGCCGGCTTTTTTTTCGCAGTGCATTACGTGAGTGGTGAGTACAGTAGGTGCAAGAGTATATATATATATATATATATATATATATATATATGTGTGTGTGTGTGTGTGTGTGTGTGTGTGTGTGTGTGTGTGTGTGTGTGTGTGTTGAAATTTTCGCAGAAAGGCCACACAATGTTATTTACGTTTCACTTGGGACCATTCGATGAACGCCTCTTTTTCATAAAACACGAACTCCGAGCGATATGTGAATGAAGTTGCTATTCTCTGACCGTGTGCTGGGAACAGCAACTTTTCTGGCATTAGCCACGCTCTACCTGCGCGAGGGAATGATAACGGAGGTGCAGTGTAGTCTAAGTCTTACAGAAGGCATGAGCAAGCTTTTTTTTTTGTATATTCTGAGATTCTAGTCAACAAACGCGAATTCTTTGGAATCACCGAAATGATGAAATAATCAGCTTTGTAAGAAATGGCAAATGCAACACGCGAGAAATTCGACAGTTGTTGTAAAGGCTGTCGGCGTGACATTGGGCGACGTTGCAGTAGAGATGATGCCAATTTGGTTTGTAACAACACAAGAAGAGATAATGACAAAAGATGTTGAAGTGAGCGAAACTTTGTATGACAAAAGTCAGGACAGGAATTTGACAGCGTGTCCGCTGACATTTTGCTGCCTCGGGGGATTTCCTATGAAAATGCGACTTTTCTCGGCCCTTTCAGGTTTCTTCATACACTCTCGAATTGGTACGGCTTGAATAACTGTACACCGAAATGCGAATACAGCCCTTTTTTTCATAAACCTTTTTACAAAATTGGGTGGCTGTTCACGCGCTTCTGGATTGAAAAGTTGATGGATTTGTGTACTTATTCATACGGGAGGTATTGCGAAGCCCAGAATAAAAGGCTTTCTGTATTTTGTTTCGCTTTCTTGTTTTCTAACCACTTTCGGGGCACTGTTCCACAACCCACGTTGACGAACTCACGTGACCATAACCCGAATGGTAGAGCAGTCAGCAGGTATTCTGACGCGCGCCAAAAAGCAACAACCACATCGCGCAGTTTGAAGAAGCACAATAAATGTTTTAGAGGTTGCGTCGACCTTGCGTCCCTCTGTTCGGCCTCGAAGAAAATGTTCCTGCCACTGGCAATCGAAGCGTAACTATAAGCGGATTCCTTCGGTGATGGCAAAGCCATAGGCCCCCAATGTCGAACAACACAGCAAAGTGGAGAAACTTGCAACGCTAATTTCTGATTTCCTAGTTATTGTGCCAGCAAAAAAATACATGGAGGTAAAATAAAAAGAAACAATGAAAAAAGTTAACTAAGAAAGAACTGAAGGGCATTCGATCATCGCTAAGCTGGAGTTCGAAGCTGTCGAGGTTGAGAAGAATCCGCGTTATTTTACTTTTTTTCGTTTCACTGCTTGGCTGAACGACGTGTCCTGAACAATGGTTCCTTCGTGCTATAAAACTGTTGCACGTAGTTTTTTTTATATACATTAGCGGTTGAATGCATTCCACATGTGGAGCGTTTTATGAGAAACATCGTGCATTCGAGGATTTTGAAATAGCGTTGGCTCTGTGCAGTGCTCTTGAAACGTAACTGAGCTACCACGGCAGCAATCCCCCCATCCACTTTTTACGGCATACATGTGCATTTACACGTGGGAAGCGACAGTCAGGGCCACCTGTTGCACACGCGGCGAATGTAAAACACGCGTTTTTTTGTCTGTTGGAGTCACGAAGTATGTCACCATATACAATACGAGCAGGCAGCTGAGCAATAATCTCTCAGATACCTGCAGCCACATAGACTGCCAGAACGAGGACCTCGCTATGAATGAAGGAAATGATTTCTATGTGGGGTGTAACATTCCGAAACCACTATATGATTATGAGAGACGCCGTAGTAGAGGGCTGCAGAAATTTAGACCACCTGGGGTTCTTTAAATCTGAGCACATGGGCCTACAACATTTCCATCTCTATCGGAAATGCAGCCGCCGCAGCCGGAATTTGATCCCGCGACCTGCGGGTCAGCAGCCGAGTACTTTAGCCATTAGACCACATGAATGCATGAAATGTTGATAAACCTAAGGGCTCGTTTTCTGTGTTAGACACAATAATAATGAGAACTGTCAGGCAATTAGGCCAACGAAAGTAGAGGGGGCGTTATTAGAAGTAGTCTTAACGCGATTGCGAAGAAAGAACAGAGGATGAAAGGGTAGACTGCCCTAAGCAGAAACGGATCCTGCGACCTTCGAATAACACGTCCGATGCTGTACCAAATGAGCCGCCATAGTATCTAACTTTTCCTCCTCACAAGCCATCAAGGTGCACCGATCTGCACCAATGTGCACAAGGACACAGAAACACCAGACAGGGACAAGCGCTTGTCCCTCTCTGGTCTGTTTTGTGCCTTGTCTTTCTTTGCGCACACCAGTTCACCTTGAAGTATAAACCATCCCACCCAGCTGCAAGTTTTACTGAATCGCCCGCCAAGGTAGTCTAGTGGCTACGGCCCACGGTTACGGACCCGCAGGCCGCGAGATGGAATCGTGGTTGAGGTGGCCGCTTTTTCTACCGAGGCGAAAGCCCGTGTGCCTAGATGTAGGTGCACGTCAAAGAACACCAGTTATTCGAAATTTCCGGAGCCCTCTACCACGGCGTCTTTCATAGTAGCATTGTGGGTTTGGGACGTCGAACCCCAACGGTTAATAATATATTACCTTTTTCTGCTCAGTCAATTGTACTGATCCTTCACCACCCCGTCCCGTTGTCTCAGCTTTCCGCACCTGACGTGGTTGTAAACCACCTCCCTGAAGCCACGTTTGCACAAGGAGAGAAGTCCCGTGATGCCTTCGTCGTGTGATGCCACAAAGTACGGCGATACGAAGGCTCGCTGCTACCGCACTAATGCACACTGTGTGGTGATTTGTGATGTCTTGATGCCCTTATATGGTACCATCGTCACAAAATGCCGAATTTTCGGCCTTACTTTTGTTTACACTACCGCCTTCTACGGCCCATTTTGATGTCTTATCGTGCGCATTAACACTTTCGCCTTATTTAAAAAAAGAGTCCACCAAATTCTTTGATGGTACTTGTGCTAGCAGACATATTAGTACCACTAATTAAAATCCTCAACGACGCTCAGAAACACACTCAGCAAGAAGCAGCCAGTGCCTACCACCTTATTCTTATGCAACCTATATTTCAATGTTGAGCCTGCCTGTTCTCTTGCGCACAAATGCGAATGAGGTGTTGCCTGCTTCGACATATCTGCAGTAGCCTGAAAACCAGAGCCCGCAAAGGCGTTTTCCAGACGGCGAGTACCGTGTTCTTGGACGACCTAATGATGCCCGTACTTTGGCCGCAGCTGGACAGCCTGCCTTGTGCTCTAGACTTAATAGGTTCCGAGTCGGACGCCCTCCCTTCGAATTTCGTAAGCTTCGTGGTCCTGGCATGTATATTTGGTTATTTTGTGAGCCGTGTGCATAACGTAACTACACTGGAGCACGACGTTGTACAATTAAGGGAGGGCTTCCAGAAGTGGAGCGATTATGAGCCCTAGCTCTTGAAGAATAATAGGAAGACATCCTCCCGCTGCCATAACACTAGTTTTTTCGCGTAGATAGAATGGCGGGGAAGCTTGTATGGCGTTTTAGAAAGGTAAGATCAGACAAGCACGAGGACAGATGGATGTATCGAAAGACAAAAAACTTAATTGAAGTCCTGAAAAAGAATACAGGGCCCTCAACACTTTGCCTGGTTCCGTTTTCATACTTATGTGTATGTATGCGCTCTCATCATTCTAAAACTGATTACGCGGTGGCCGAAAACAATAGTGTTGTAGGCCAAGCCTCTCCGCGATCAACTCTTCCCAAACAAATGTGAACGCGGTCACCTGAACTGCAGGGCCTCAGCGAAAAACGCCTGCCATTAGCTGCATTGTTTCACTTAGCACCTAAGCGTCCATAATTCTATACGAAAATACAGCATGCTTCTAAACTGTTAGCGATGTGGATACAACAAAAAAAATTGGCAGGTTCCATTTACAGTGGGAAACGATCATATGCGAAGCACGCATAAGAAATGTTGATATGCCACTTTAAAATCAGCCCAACGTTACGACGTGGAAGTAAATGATGCCGTACATGACTTCTGTGTCCTGATTATAATGTTTGAATGTGTGGTTTACCTTCATGATCTAGTCGCATCACGTGATACCAAATTTAGTATATTTGGAGCTAGCAAAACGGCCGCGAGCACGTTATGAACGTGGTATGTTTTCATGGTCTTAGGTGACACGTGTGTCAGGATTCTCATGTTTGCACCAGTCATAAGTTTCGTCATTCATTGACGTCACGTAACACCAAATTTGTTATATTTGGAACTAGCAAAACGGCTGTGAGCGAATTATAAAGGGCCCAATATACTCCAAGTACCGTTGACGCACGCGCACGCTGGGCACAGTGACGCTACGTTAGCAAAGCGCGAGCATAAACTCTATAGTCTGACGTCAGGCGCGACCAGCGTCCATCGGCGCGGCCAGACGGCAACAGGTGCGAAAAGGGACATGCTGAATTTCGCCCCGATGCGTTACTCAGACAACACTTCGTCTCCCTTATTTCGTGATGGAGAGACGCCGGACACGCTGAAACGCGCATGCGTCAAAGCAAAGCAGCATGGCGTGCTCCTCCGATTATAAGGTGACTGGCGTATGGCGTGCCAACGCCGACGGGACGCGACGAAATGAATGCCGGTGAGGCCGCGCACCACGTCACGTCGAAATGTATTGACGCCTTGACTGTGGCATGTAGTCATGTTCTTACAAGACACGCATCTCATGATTATCATGTTCACACAAGTCCATACCTTCGTCATCCATTGGCATCACGTAATACCAAATTTGGCATATGTGAAGCCAGCGAAACGACCGCTAGTGCATCATCAGCGTGGCATGTAGTCATAATGTTCAATGACACGCATAACCTGATTATAATGTTTGGATGTATCATTTACCTGAGTCGTCCGTTCGCGTCACGTAATACCGAGATTGGTACATGTGAAGCTAGTGAAATGGCCGCGAGTGCTTCATGAGCGTAGCATCTAGTCATGTTACATGACACGCATCTCATGTTTGTCATGTTTGCGCCAGCATCATACCTTCGTCGTCCATTCACGTCCCGTCATACAAAATATGGTATAAGTGAAGCTAGCGAAACGGCCGCCAGCGCATCATGAGTGTGGCATGTAGTCGAGTTGTTACATGGCATGCATCTTATGATCATCATGTTTGCACCAGTCACTTACCTTTGTCATCCGTTGGTGAGCTGTAATACCGAATTTGGTATATGGGATGCTAGCGAAACGGCCGCGAGCGCATCATGAGAGTGGCATGTAATCATGTTGTTACATGACACGCATGTCATGATTTTCATATTAGAATCTGTCGCTTGTGTTTGTTATGCAATCATGCTATACCATACCAGTTTTGCAACACATGTGAACGAAACCACCGCTACAGCTACAGGGCCATGAGATGTAAATTATGACATTCATGACATACATGTCATGATTTTCATGTTATGACTAGTCAAACATGTTCTTCATACAGTCATGTTATGTCATACCAAGTTTGGTATTGATACTACTATCTAAACGGCCAGGACAGCTAGAAGTGGTAGGCGGCTAGGTAGATAAATATATATTCTTAAAGTCGCCGAATTTCGCTAAGAAATGCTTCGCATTCAAAACCAATAAAAGGGAGTGGCGGTAAAAGTGGGTAGTGCTCAGTCAATGCAGATCTGTTCTTAACTATCTGCACGACTACGGTGGCTGTAAGTGACATGTCTCGAAATAATAATACTATTCACCCTTGAATAATACTACTCACCCGTGAAACCATTTGCTCGTCTCGTGACCATCTTCGTCTTTATGGCTTCATATACGAAGATGAAAACTGGCATAACGAACCGTGTACATGCGAAGCTCCATCGCGAGGCACACTGATTGAACATATGCACTCTTCATCTAATGATACTTGAAAAATCTCCTGGCCGCTATAGCTCTCTGCTAGCTGAGTGGGACGGCTCAGTGCTCTCCCATAGTTGAGTACGAAGTACTCGAAATCGTCAAACATTTTTTTTTCTAAACCAATCAACTAGGCACCGACACAAATAGCGCGCGATCACTGGCCAGTGGCGGCCCCGCCTGTCTCTTGATGGCACTACGCATCTTCATGACAGAAAAGATTTTATCTCACTTTTTAACCAACTGTAACACACTGGATATCAGTGACAGATGGAAGCTTGATTGATTGTTATGTGGGGCATAGCGTCGCCAAACCACCATATGATTATAAGTGACGCCATAGTGGAGGAATGAGGAAATTTCGACCACGTGGGGTTATTTAACGTGCACCCAATTCTGAGCACACGGTTCTACAGGATTTTCGCCTCCATCGAAAATGCTGCAGCCACCATCGGTATTCGATCCCGCGACCTGCGGGGCAGCAGCGGAGTACCTTAGCTATGCTAGACCACGCGGTGGGCCGACAGATGGAAGCTTGTGTAACCCATAACACATCACCAGTATTTGGTTCGAGGGCATACCGTGGCGCCAACTACGTGCTTACGTCACTCATAAGATAACGGGTTGCGTTGTCCACGGGAACACCGCATTTCCTACGCTTTCGCTGTGGACATCAGGAGTGCTTCCCTTTGTTTTGAAACTCAATGTTTAAAAAGGTGGTAAGACCTGAAATACGGGCTAGCGAACTACCAATCAGTGACCCAAGTGGCACTCTCGTGTCTAATTTTCATAGTAAAAACGCGACTGAGAACTTGTGCAGCTATGAGCTGCGATGCAAACGGTGTTGCGAAAGCAAACCTGCCGTATCCCACAACTATACTACGCAGC
Organism: Rhipicephalus microplus; assembly: GCF_043290135.1. Classification (NCBI taxonomy): domain Eukaryota; kingdom Metazoa; phylum Arthropoda; class Arachnida; order Ixodida; family Ixodidae; genus Rhipicephalus; species Rhipicephalus microplus. Next base: position 1,631,613 of record NW_027464623.1, read on the forward strand.
AAGGCGAGCGCACGCATCCTGTCTTTGTTATGTACATTATGTAGTCCCATAACATTGGCACAACTACAGCTTGTGCTTAAGCTAATGAACGCCTCCGCAGCAGAAGGTTCTGATGGGCTGCCACTGTTATTTATTAGACATTTTTTGGGGAGAAATACACGTCCACCTTTTGTCGATGCTTAACCAAATTCTTGCTGATGGGATTCGACCTAAAACGTTTCGTGAGAGCAGAGTCATCCTTCTGCTAAAGAGTGGGGGTTAAGCGTCAGACCCAAGGGCATGGAGACCCATTTGCTTACTGAACTCTGACGTTTACGATATTAGCTGCTATTTTATCACATCGCATATCATTCGTCCTACCAGAAATAGCCAGTAATGTGCAAGCATGTTGTGTTTCAGGTCGTACAGTTTTTCTTCACTTGCTTTCACCTGTGATCTGTTCACGTTTGCTACGAGAACACAAGTGTCTGGTGTTTTAGTCTCCCTAGACCAAGAAAAAGCCTTTGACAGGGTTGAGCACAATTATCTTTTTGTCGTGTTGGAATGCTTTTGTTTTCTTACTCGTCTTGTCGAGGTTCTTCGTCTGCTTTATACCGATCTGGAAGCTTGCTTAGTAGTGAACGGCCACACAACTGAACCCATTGCCGTGAGCCGCGGGATACGACAAGGTTGCCCTCTATCGGCGCTTTTGTTTGTTTTTCGTATAGAACAACTGTTAGAACAGATCAACAGATGTAGTTCAATACGTGAATTCCCTGAATATGGATAGCTACAGGGCTTCCTTGCAACGCTTTAAGACCTACAGCAGCCTCTCGGAAGCCAAACTTAATCCAGATAAGAGTAAAGCAATGCGCTTTGGTACCTTCGCTGAACAGTTTCCCGATGGAGTCCACTGGGGGGTAGACGGAGTAAAGGTTCTGGGGGTGACCTTCCTTGCGTCGGGTGAAGTAGCCCGTGCCACCTGGAATGAAATTAAGCACAAAGTGAATAAACGTACTCAGATTGCGAGGACTTTTCATTTACCTTTTACTGAACGTGAGTATCTTATCAAGATAAGCATAGCGGCTTCCCTTTTTTATGTATCGAAATTGTACGGCCACCTCGACATGTTTTGCTAAGAGTAGCAACCGCATGTGGCTCCTTAATTTGGGATGGCCATGCGGAAAGCGTCACCAGATCCCTTATCAGCCTACCAAGAAAATGGGAGGTTTTAGCATTCCCGACTTTGAAGTTATGTGTCGTGTGTCGGCCTTGAGAACCACGAGGGAAATCATCTCAAATACGTCATACCGAGGCCGAGAGCTCACAAAGTACTAGATGGTAACTTCCCGTCATTTTTTTTGGGGGGGGGGGGGTAGCAGACAAGACGGGACCCGTGGCTGAGCGGCCGGCGACCTGCTATGCGTACGTGGTGAAATCTCTGTTTTCATTTTAAAATAACTTACCAGACTGTGAACTGGTGAATATGTCACCCACTGAAATGTGTGAAGGCATAATCAGCGCAAGAAATGTCGCAACAGTCGACGCTGGTTAATGAAAACCACGACCCTACCCGCTGAAGTCCGATACTTCACTTGGTTAAGAGAGTGGCAGGCGTTGCCAACGGCCGACCGCTTTGCGGCGTGGGGTGTGGCGCCCTTCTCCTCACGTCCACGACGTGGCTGGACGGAAACTCTAAATCATGTACTTTGCGAATGTCCTGTAGTACGTTCTTTCTAGCGTTTGGTGACCAGCATGTTTCAAGCTAGAATGCAATGGCAGTCGTGGCACAGAGACATTTTTGTGAGTTGATAATGCGTATGGGTGCTTTTGTATTGTGGAAGCGGATGGGACTAGCATGCCTGCGGAGACGCCCGCAGAGGGCCATGTTTTCTCTGCTACATCGCTCAAAAACCATGATGTTAACCCATATGAACGAGCACTTATTCATTCTAGGGGAGGAAGCTTTCCTCCTGCGATGTTCAACACGATTTATTCTTCTCAGAAAGAACAAAGTGTCCATGCCTTGCCTTCACTACTGAGAAGGTAGGCTAGTGTTTTTGAGTTCACTGAACTTGCATTTAGTATTGTATAAGTATTTGTTTATTTATTCATATACGCATTCATTATTGTTCTTTTTTGTTTCTTTTTGTGAAGTGTACGTACCCTGCGCATAGGTTTCTTAGCGCACGTTAGAATTTCTATTTGCAGGTACAAACAGCTCCTGTTGTGCATTTGAATGTATGTTAGGCTATACTAATAATCTCTTGAGAACAAAAAGCGTAACATGTGAATGTCTTTTGTGTATGTATGCTTCTTTCAGAAATAAAGTTCCCTTAAACACAATCTGTGACGTCAAAATGAGCGCAGCGCTGGCCTCTCTAGTGGATGCCCTCGCGGCCAATACCGGTGCGCGTGAATTGCGCCAGTGTCCGAAGCATTTCCAAAGTGCGGCTGAATCATTTCGGTTTTTTCGTGAAGAACCTGTCACTATGGCAACAAAAAAATAAACCCTCTTTTGCATAAAAGTGAAGTTGTGCAGCTGAAAGATAGTCATGTGCGTTTCTAAGTCAAAGAGTGAGCGCAGTTGTTTCTATTTGTAGTCGATACAATCTCGCATACAAGTTGTGACATTTAGCCACCTAGAGGGTATACTTTCCATGGCGGGTCATCTTGTTATTTGAAGTTACTTTTCTGTTACCCCTAGGGTCATGTTTCCTCTGCTACATTATGGTGTTGACACATCTGAACGAACAGTTATTCTTTCTGAGGGAGGAAGCTTTCCTCCTGCGGTGTTCAACACGATTTGTTCTTCACAGAAAGAACAGTGTCCATGCCTTGCCTTCATTACTGAGAAGGTAGGTTAGTGTTTGCGATTTCACTCAACTTGCATTTAGTATTGTATAAGTATTTATGTATTCTTATGCGCAATTTTTAAAATGTTGTTTTTTGTTCCTTTTTATAAATTGTACGTACACCTGAGCATTTCTTTATGCACGTTAGAATTTGTATTTACAGGTACAAACAATTCCTGTTGTAGATTTGAATGTATCTTAAGATATATTAGCAATGTCTTGAGAGCGAACAATGTAACTCATAAATGCCTTCTATGTATGTATGATTTTTTCAGAAATAAAATTCTCTTAAACAAGTCGCCCGCGGGACGGCTTTATGCTTTCCCATACTAGAGTACCATGTACTCTAAATCGTTAACCACTTTTTCTATACACACAATAATGCTTTGTTATGCAGTCACTGGGAACGGCCTAGCACTGTCCCATGTAGATTACAAAGTACTATCATTCACCCCTTTAATTAAATACAGTGTAACTTCATCCTAAACACGCGGTCGTAAGCGGGTTTACGGGATGTCTTTATGCTCTCCCATAGTATAGTATCAAGCACTGTAAATTGTTAACCACTTTTTATAAACACAGTGTTAGGCCTACAAGATGGCTTTAGGCTTACCCTTAGTAGAGCACCAAGTACTCAAAATCGTTGCCCATTTCGCTAAACATTGTCCAAGTTTTCTTTTGTCGCTGGTTTCTTGAAGCTGGGACAGCTTATTTCTCTCCCATACTAGAGTATATCATACGTTTATTCGATGAACGCTTAGTCTGAACACATGGTCTACGACGTTTCCTTTGTCCTGTGGTGATAGTTATATCTGTGACAACATTCTGCTTTCCCTTAGTAGAGTACCAATTTTCGCTAAATCCTTAACACTTTTTTAGTGCGGAGAATTTCTAAGTAGCATAATGTCACGCGTGGGGCATATGCGGCGATGTCCACACCCCCACTGCACATGCTCGCGCCTCGCGTATCGTGCTGCATGCTTGAGTCTCGTGCCAACTGTTTGTTCCCTCTCTCTCTGTCGCCTCGAAAGACCGACGCAGGCAGAGTCTGCTAGTAAAAACCGACTGCTCGAGCCACACAACAGTTCACCGGCCACCTCGTATATGTAGCCACTGGATCGGACATCAGCGTACCACCACTCCTTGAAGGCAACTCTTCTCCTTCAATCAATAAATAGGAAGAATAAAAACAAAATCAAAAGGATCACTCTTAAACCACACCTGAATACGCAACATTCACGCGAGGCGTTTTCTAGATGCGAAGCAGCTTTCTGACTGGTCTGAGTAACGCTGTCCATCTGTGTCTCCGTGCCAACGTGCTATACCATGCTACCCTCACCACAGATGTTGGGGCGTTACCAAGTAGGTCATGCCTTCCCTCGCAGTGCGCGGTGACGTCACTCTCTCCCTGACCCGCCACGTGCTCACCACGTGTCACTTCTCTCTCACTTCACCCTATTCTTCGCTCGCAACCTTCGAGCGCACATTTAGTAAGTACTCTTTCTGCTGTTTATCTGCGATAGAGAGGGCGCCAGGAAGCGAAGCTCCTTCGCCCGCCGAAACATGCGCAGAAGCAATTTCGCCGAACCCGGCCGTAACTGACGTTGTCAGGGTTAGCAGAACCCATCACATTTGTGAATAAAGACATTGCGCCTACAGCCCCGACGAAGCGCGAGTCAGGGAAGCCAAACACAAGCTTCGGCAGTGGAAGACCAAGGACACCAACAAGATGCGACTCAAGCACGCCGATCATGTTCGAGAATGGAGACGGCGCTTGGGTAACACCGACGAGATGCAATCCAAGGAAACTGAGTGGAGGAGTCGACAGCACAAAGCCAACGCCGGCGCATCCTTGACGTCACCGCCGCCGGTAACGTCGACGGCAACGTTTCGAAAGCACCGCGCGCGCTCCGCCAAAGCTCCCGTAAGCAAGCGCTGGGCTCCGCTGGCCGATCCAGAGGCGACCTGCTAAAACGTTCCGGGACCTCTCAAAGACACTCCTGCTCCGAGTGCGTTGCAATGAGTGTCGGCAACATCGCGATGTTCACTCTGTACCTCTTCCTCAAACTGCCGAAAGTTCAGCGCTGTCTAGAGGAGACGCTGAGTGATTGCGGCGAGGCGAGTCTTATTGACGTAGGAGACTTCAACGTGGACATCAACGGAGGAGGCGAAGCAAAACTCGTCGATTACATGCGTGACATGCACTCGCTGAAGTGTGTGTAGGCGCAACGGGAACTACCCATCAGGATAAGGGGGAAGAACGTGCATCGATCTAGTCTTCGCCAACGTCGACGTCGAATTCCTGCAGGAACCTCTCAGCGTGCACTTCAACGATCACAAGGCCATGGCAGTCAAGGCGAAGCGCGTGGCCAACGCGGTCCAGCGGCCATGTATACACTGAAAAAATGGAAAGATCTACGCCAGCCATCGCTTCAAACGAAACTTCTAGCGCTCACCGCAGCACCCGCATTAGCGCCGTTCAACCCATGACGCTACCAATGCGCAACGCTGCTGCTTCGCATTCCTTCGGGATTCCGGAAGATGTCGCAATTTTTTTTTTGCACAATCCTGCGCGATTTATTTAGAGTTCATTTTAGCAAACAATAAACACTTTCAGCGCTTCTAAAATTCAGTTTCCTGAAAAAAACTGCAGGGGACTCTGGCGCAGCTATCGTTCAGCGACCATGGGAATGATCGGTAGTACATGGACTTTCCTAGGCATCATGCTTGCAGGGCTCTAACGCACTTGCGGCTTTGTTTATTGCGGTGTTTTGGGTTCCTCTCGAATAAAATAAACGACCTCTGTGAACTTCATGACACTGTCTGAAATGGTGGGAGTGAAAGGTGAAGCTAGTAAAGTGCGGCTGCTGACCATTATGTCATTTTTTCTTTCATGACGAAGCAAAGTCGGGCCACGCAAAGCCAGACGGAGACAAGATAAAAAATATTAGACAAATTTGTGTATTAACTATCATTGCCATGCTCGCTGAAGCGCAACGCCTTGCAGCATACATAAAAACATGTGCCTGAGTTCTGTCTGGTGTATTTATGACAAACTCTATGTGTTACAACGTATCTATCAGAATACCAGCAAGAGTGGGAGCAGGATCTCAACAGGAATTGGCCACACGAGTTCTTTGTGCCACTGAATTGTTCTACTAGAGAGCGACGAGAGGCCTTGAAACTGCTTTGAAAGAATACCCAATGAAGGCGTAATGTCGCTGAAACTTCTATTGCAGTTGCTGCGCTCGCGATCTAATTCTATGCCAAACCAATAAATATTGCATATGTACTGTGTGACTCAGCCTTCATGTCGTGCTAACGATGATTGTGGTTCCTGTGTTAGCTTTCCTTTTATAGCAACCTAATAACTCTAGATTTCTATTACTATGATTCAGCTGGCTATACAAAAGCGTTGCTTTACATTGAAGGATCACGCTAAGTGAAGTTACGGACGAAATTCACACCATCTCACCACAAAGTGCACTTTGTCATGGTCAGTTTGACTTTCTTACTCTAACGCGAGTGGAAACGTTAAGCTAGACCACACATGGCTCTTTAAGTGCAAGTGTAGGTGGGCTGCAAAACAGAGGTCGATCTGCTTTATAACACTTGAATCAAAGCCAAAAGATGCCCCGTATCTAGCAGTTTAACTGCAAATCACGTCGATATACAATGGTGTTGCGTCTGGAAGGAGTGAATTAAACGTTTATTTCATGTTCAGCGCGACAAAATCAGTGAATGAGATTCTGGAGGCGCTGGAGGCCTGTGTACTCAGATTTGGGGGCACGTAAAAAAACCAGGTGGTTGAAGTTTCCGTAGTCCTCCACTAAGGCGTCTCTCATATTTATATGGTGGTTTTGGGGCATTAAACCCAAAAGGCCAGGAAATCTATAGTATTCAAGCTGAAGGAAGCCCGTTCTACGCGAAGATAAATGATTGGTGCAAGGCAAACAGCCTTGTAAATAATGAAGCCAAAACTAAGTTTCCTGAATATCGTGCTGGCGGAATGCTGGCTGTAGTACCTGAGAAGCTTGTCCTAGGTTCGTTCACTGTTCGTATTGAAAAATGCGTTAAAATACTTGGGGTCATCTTCCACGAGCACATGTCATGGAACGACCAACTAATTGTGGTTACATTGAAATTGATTAAGTGCGTAAGAGTAATCAACCGTCTTCGACTCATACTACCGTCTACAATAACAAGGTTACTTTATGGTGCACTTTTTACTTCCCATCTAAGTTACTGCTTCCAGGTGTGGGTTAAAACTACAGCCTTTAACATGTCAAAACTGAGCGTGTTACAACAAAAGAAAATGGTTCGAATGATTTCAAATGCTCCCTATCTTGCACGCTCCGCCCCTCTTGGAGGCAGCTCTCCTGCAACTGTACCAATTTTCATTCGTAGGGTACTTACGATACAGCATGCCCGTGCTTTCAAGCATGAAGCCCAGTTGTGCGAGCGCGCTAGAAAGCATCCAAGCTCAAGGGTTGCGCACATGTTTGGGCTTACCTCAATGCACATCAACCAAGGAAACTCTCGCCGAAGCTCGGGCTTGTCCAATCAAAGTATATGTGCTCTGCGAGCCTCTTCGAGTCCACCTTCTCCTGTTGACTCGACACAGCCAACATCCCCTATCAGCGATCCCTGCCAGCCAACGAGACGGCAGTTATTCAAGAGCTACATCGCGGCTCGAGATCATCATACCACCAAAATTCTCTCCCCCACGTGTTCCTAAGACACCTCCGTGGCTCCTGCCTAGACCACTTGTCATACTACAGATTCCTGGGAATATGAAGAAGTCTCTTGTATCATCGATCGGCCCGAAGCAACTTACACTGCTGCACATTTATACAATGTACGACGGTGTGGTGCACGTATATACTGATGGATCTACCACGTCGCGTACCTCCGCCGCAGGCTTTGTCATCCGGCAGATTAAGATAGCTCGACGTTTCAAGATAGATCACAAGACCACATCAACAGCCGCGGAACTTGTTGCTATTCGGGAGGCAATACGTTTCATGTCGACAAAACCCGCTCGTAAATGGACGATACTGTGCGATGCCAAAGCTGCTGCTCTTCAAACCGTCGATGGCTTCATGAGACAAGATTCATATCATACTTTTTCAATTGAAGTTGCAGAGCTTCTTGGCATTGCTACAAAAATGGACATCATGTAGCATTTCAATGGATACCTGCTCATTGCGGCATAAAGGGCAATGAAGAGGTCGACGCTGAAGCTAAGAGAGCTTTAAAAATTGCCCCGGAAGTGTGCATTGCATTTTCTCGACAAGATACTAACATCCAACTTCGACGCGTAATGCGCAACACTTATCTTAGAGCACTGGCAGAAACCAGAACACCAGCACAAGCGGCTGCACAAATGGGACCCTGAAAGGAAGTTCCGTATGCTTCACAAGTTAAAGCGAAGCATCTCATGCACTATCCACCGCATTCACCTCGGTGTGGCTTACACGAGACGTTACACCCACATGATTGGCTGTAATGACACAGGTCCCAATTGTGGTCACTGTCGGTTGCCAGAAACGCTCGAACATATATTTTGCGACTGTCCTGCATAAGCAAGCGAATGTCAGCAACTGATATCTTCGATTGGCCGATATATTAGTCGACCATTAATTGATGAGGTAGTGTTAGGTCCTTGGCCTGACGCCAGCAGCACACATGGCGTTATACCAGCCGTCATCGCTTTCTTAGAAGCCACTGGACTGGATACACGTCTCTAGAGTTACCTAGCCTAATAAGAACATATCATCTCTCTACCTTACCATCGTCATTCATCACTCTTTCACTCCCAAGTCACCCTTCCCCAGTGTAGAGTAGCAGGCCAAAGCAAACTATAGCTCAGGCTGAACTCTCTACCTTTCTGTAAATAACTTCTCTCTCTCTCTTTTCAAACAGTATCCAATAAATAAAATATCATATCTTTATACTTTCAAATTGCTCTGCTGCTACAAAAAGGCAGCACTCGGAAAATCAAACATATTTCTTCAACTCGCGAGCTTAAGCAAAACGAGGTTACATATCATGTTCGATATCAACCACCTTGGTACGTTCCATTCTCACGCACGCACTACGGAACGCAACGCATCCGACACACCATCCCAAGATTAAGTTATTTCGAAATGCAAGGAACAGATATTTTATCCAACAGAAAAAAAATTGGCAGATCCCACGTACAGTGGGAATCGATGGTATGCGAAGCAACAAATGATTAATGTAATATGTCGCTTTAAAATCCGCACGACTTTATGACGTGGAAGTATATTACGCCGTACATGACTTCCGTGTCATGATTATCACGTTTGCATGTGCTGTTTACCTACGTCATGTTTTCACGTCACGTGATAACAAAATTTAGTATATGTGGAGCTAGCGAAACGGCCGCGAGCACACTATGAGCATGGTATGTTATCATGTTCTTACATGACACGCGAGTAAGGATTATCATGCTTTCACCAGTCATATATTTTGTCATCAGTTGACGTCACGTAACACCAAATTTGGTATATGGGGAGCTAGCAAAACGGCCGCGAGCGGATCATGAAGGTCCTAATATACTCCTATGTAGCGTTGACACGCACGCACGCTGGGCACATCGACGCTTTGTTAGCAAAACGCGAGCGCTCTTTAGTCTGACGCCACGCGCGACCAGCATTCGTCGGCGCGGCCAAACGGCAACCGGCGCGAAATGCGACATGCTGAATTTCGCCCCGATGCGTTACTCAGACAACACTGCGTCTCCCTCTTTTCGTGATGGAGGGACGCCGGACACGCTGAAACGCGCATGCGTCAAAGCAAAGCAGTTTGGCATGCTCCTCCGATTATATGGCGTGGCAACGCCGGCTGACGCAACGAAATGAACGCTGGCGAGCACGCGCACCACGTCACGTAGAAATGTATTGGCTCCTTGACTGTGGCATGTAGTCATGTTCTCACATGACACGCATCTCATGATTATCGTGTTTGCATCATTCACATACCTTCGTCATCCATTGGCGTCATGTAATACCATATTTAACATATGTGAAGCTAGCGTAACGCCACGAGCGCATCATGAGTGTGGCATGTAGTCATGTTGTTACATGGCACGCATGACATGATTATCAAGTTTGGGTGTGTCATTTACATATGTCGTCCGTTCGCGTTGCGTAATGCCGAGTTTGGTACATGTGAAGCTAGCGAAATGGCCGCGAGCTCATCATGAGTGTCGCATTAAGTCTTGTTGTTACATGACACGCATCTCATGTTTATCAAGTTTGCACCAGTATCATACCTTCGTCATCCATTTATGTCCCGAAATACCTAATTTGGCATAAATGGAGTTAGCGGAACGGCCACCAGCGCATCATGAGCGTGTCATGTAGTCATGTTGTTACATGACAGGCATGTCATGATTTTCATGTAAGGGTTTGTCGCTTGTGCTCGCCATGCAATCATGTTATAACATATCAGTTTTGCACCACTCCAAGTGAACGAAACCAACGCAAGAGCTGCAAGACCATGAAATGTAAACCATGACATTCATGACATACACGTCATTACTTTATGTTACGACTAGTCAAACATGTTCTTCATACAGTCATGTTATGCCATACCAAGTTTGGTAGCGATAACATTATTAAAACGGCAAGGAGAGCTAAAAGTCGTAGATGGATAGATAGATAGATAGATAAAAAGATAGATAGATAGATGGATAGATAGATAGATAGATAGATAGATAGATAGATAGAGAGGTAGATAGATAGAAGATAGATAGATCGATAGATAGATAAATAGATAGACAGATAGATAGATAGATAGATAGATAGATAGATAGATAGATAGATAGATAGATAGATAGATAGATAGATAGATAGATAGATACGCTAAATGTCGCCGAAGTTCGCTAAAAAATGCTTCGCATTTAAAAGAAATTAAAGTGCTCTTCGCGTAACTGTTCAAACTTGCTTTTTGTAACAATTTAACATACACGTGTTTTCAAATTGTTGTTGTTTTTTCATTATTTATATACCATGCATATATGTCTATGTCTATCATATGTGCATGCATATTTGTATTCGTATGTGCATTGTACTTTGTAACGCATACTTGAAGTGTCTAGCATCTTTTTTTTTTATTCTCTGAGATCAAATGCTGTGCCCTCTCATTTCACCGCCGATGGGTGGCTGGGGCTTTGTGAAGCTGTTATTAAACAGCTTTTTTGCTGGTCACCTTCTTCACCGCAAATATTTGCTTTTTGGTGAAAATAGAGTTCTTTGATTGATTGATTGATTGATTGATTGATTGATTGATTGATTGATTGGCTTGTCTAACATATTCTGGAAGTGGTGCACGAGACATTAGTGCCATCTGGCAGCGATCTTGGAAAACGAAAAAATGTGTTCTGATATAGTGAGCGCGTGGCGTGTGCACGCAATCTCGGAGGCCATCTTTTGTAGAATGCAAGACGACGGGCCGTTGTCCCCAGCGTAGGTTCCTTAAAATTACTCATGTATGCTTTTTATACTAAAGATAAACACGCCACAGATATTGATTCGTTGAGGTGGTGCCTCAAATACGTGCAATATTTTCTTTTATTCGACAAAACACACCACAATACTATAACTTATTGCCAATGCTTATTAAACCATGCCACACAACAAGATTATTCAAAAACACATGAAGACTCACCTACTCGCAAAATCATTCGTTATCAACTCGGTTGTGATTATATACCTCAACGTAATCCCTTTCATTCGTTTCACTATATTACCATTTAAAATATGTAAAACAGAATTGTGTTGAACTTCATTCTCCAGTTTCTCAATCTCTTGTTTCTAGAAATATAAAATGTCATGTTGTTAAAATCAATTACAAGCATGTTTTCTTTCTTTATATATCAATTGTACACCGTGTTTCTGATAAACCCTTATGTTTGCATAGGTTGCGTTGATGGAAATTTTCATTAGTTACAGTGAGTTCTGTACTATTTGTTAGTAAACTACGTCTCTTGTAAACACTTACCCTTTATTGGGTATTTATATTATTGTTCTTTTTTCCTATGTGCTTCGCTTCATTAATATCTCCACTTGTCTTTTTTTTACTTTTTAACTGCGTCTTGCCATTACATGAAATTTTATTGTTATTTACAAATGACTAATACCAGGCTCCCGGCATTTTTGTAACTTTTGGAAATCCTTCTGTGCTAATGAGAAATAATGAATTGTGAGAAAAATGCACAAGTATGAATGCCGAATCTAGATCAATATTGGTAGGCGTTGCGGATCTGGTTAGACTTTAGCCGTTTCGGGTTACCTGCGGACAAGCCGACAGACCAAAATTTTTGCGTCGAAGTTCATCCCCGGCGTGGTGGTGGTGTGTTCGCAGCTTTAACTTCTTATCTGGGAGGGCTCACTGCTCCCCCTAAAGTGAGTATGAAGTACTTCAAATTGCTGTACACATTCTAAACGCACAAAAGGAAATACTATCGTCTGTAAAAATGCAGCAGGTTAAGGTTAAGGTTAAGGATGTTGTAGGTAGCCGGCGGATATAGCCTTGCATAATTTGCAGGCAATTGCCCCGCCCGAAAACGAAGCCGCTGCAATTGCTCGCTGACTGTTTCGGAGGTTGGACGAAAGCTGCACTTTCAATGAATTTCTGAGGTCCATAAATCGGTTATTCACAGAACGCCTGGTTTGATCCATGTAAGATATAGATAGATAACTTTATTGTACACCGAGGGAGGAGAGTCGGGTTTTACCCCGACGCCCCTGCGGGCCGCTCCCACGTTGGAACAGGCAGGGAGTACCTGCCTGCGGCATCGTGGGCCCCTTGGATTGCCCGAAGCTGACGGTCATCAGTCGTATGTCTTTAAAGCTTTCAAGTAGTAAATCTGAGCTATTAATATACAGGCCCACCAGACAAGGACGGCGACCTAAGGACTGGGTCCCCCCTGAGCAGGTGGATGTGACATTATTGACTGCTAGTGGGGCTAGAATTCCCAAGGTTAGCTGTATCAGGATATTAGGCATGCTCATTTCAGCGGATGGACGTAACACGGAAACTTTACGTAGATTAGAGCAACATACTGCGGCTACGCTTCGCCTCATTATTAGAGTTTCTAACAGGAAAGGAGGCATGAAGGAGGACAATCTTCTTCGCCTCTTTCATGCCTTCCTCATGAGTCACGTTCATTATGTTGCGTCTATGCATCACTGGCTCGCTGCAGAAAGGGAGAAGCTCAATGTACTGATCCGTAAAACTGTTAAAAGGGCACTCGGCCTTCCAATCCGAACTAGCACGGAGGGGCTGTTAGCATTAGGAATTCACAACACGTTGGATGAAATTATAGAGGCTCAACGCACGGCGCAGATCTCTCGCCTCTCGGTCACCCGGGCGGGTCGGGAGATTTTGGCACGTGCCGGAATTTCTACAATACTCCAGGAAGAGCGGATGACTTCTCTTGACTCCGCCGTTAGACAGGCACTCGTAGTTTATCCTATTCCTAGGAATATGCACCCTCAATTTAACGTCGCAAGGAGAAGGGCTAGAGCCAAGAAAATTTTGGAGCAGGTGCACTCGAAGTCGGGATCGTCGACCTTCACGGACGCTGCGCGTGCGGATAGGAATCGTTATGTGGCCGTTGCGGTCTCTGAGCGAGGTACAGTAATGTCGGCATGCTCTGTCAAGGCAACCTCCCCAGCAATAGCTGAACAGGTATCCATCGCACTAGGGCTTTTGGATTCATCCCGTGTTCAGATCTATTCTGATTCCCGTTCGGCGGTTAGAGCCTTTGCCTCTGGCAGGGTCTCCCCACCTGTTGCTAGAATTCTCAGAGGTAGGACCATCACTCCACACGAGATCATTTGGTTCCCGGCCCATATGGGCTCCACGATCAGCGGCATCACCAACTCCAACGAATTGGCCCACGCCCGGGCGCGAGGACTTGCCTTCCGCGCGGGGCTTCACGGCCCTGGCACGTTGGACCGCTCCGCCCCGCCCGGGGCCGATCCTCTGGATGGGGGTGCGGCTGATCGAGGGTCGCGGGACGTTCTAGCGACATTTAACGAAGTCACTTCACATTATCGTTTGAGTCGTAGGGTCTTTCCTCCACCCCATTCGCATCTTACCAGAGGACAAGAAGTCACGCTCAGACTACTACAGACAGGGGTTTACCCCTGCCCAGCTAATGTATCTATTTATATGGATATATCTCCTGACTGCCCGGACTGTGGGTGTGTGTGTACATTTGAGCACATGATGTGGGACTGCCCCCACATACCCAAGGAACTCAAGGCGCAAATCATCCCAAGACAAGGGTTTTATTCCGCCATCAAAAGTACGGATCCATGTAAGACATTCCACACAATTGCGGAAGGGCGCCTTTCGACTAATCTCTGCCTGCATTGCAAATAATGTAAATATCATCTTTTTTTTACTATGTGAAACAAAAGTGTTGTTGAGGCTTAAGAATACAACCGCGCGAGAGATCATTGAAGCCTCTTTTCTGTACGAGTCCGGTGCGTGTGTGGGGCGAGGCCTTCAGTGAATCTGCATAAACTGGATATGAATTATTCAACTGTCAACAGCAGTTATTTAACCATCAAGTTGATAGTCTGCGCCTCTCTGTGACTTGTTTCCTTTTTCGTGTTTTCTGCCCAAAATGCCATTCACAACACAACCCAAACCTGTGTTGTCTCTCTGAACCAAAAGTGTGTAGTTAGAAATAACCTTCATCCGAAATTCATACACTGCGGTTTCAATTTATTTCTCCCTTTTTATTCTTTGATGCGCATTCAAATATTCAGCGCAAAAAAAAACACCAGCACAATTTTAAATTCAAATTTAAATTTCTACAATGCTCCGTTTCACAACCGCAGTTGTAACTTGCACTTTGATATTCGGCAGGAGTTATTGCAAGTTCGTTTTCTGTATGTCATCGTTCACTCTGTTTTCAATGTGATGTTGCAAATGCGAAGCTGCATGATTATATGTATTTAATCTCGATAGGTACCATGAAAAAAGAATTGTTAGTAACAACTGTCCTATGTCAGCTCATATTTTTTATGTGTTCATGAACACCCAGTGAGGCCAAAGGTCTGTTTTGCTACAGCGTTGCTTACCGCAGCTTTAGCGCAGTAGCCAGCAGATTCAATATCACGTATGCGCGAGCCACTTCATTCCCGAAATTTCGATCAAAATTCGGTGTGCGGCCACGTTTTTGAAACCAATTGCTTCCAACATATAGGCGGCCGGCACTACACGCAAGAAAACATCCGAAGCCGATTTTTCCATTCGCAAAACGAATTCGAAGGGCAACCTTTCCCGGGATCGACCGTTTTTTTTTGATGGCTTTCACAAAACTCTGGTAACGTACTCGAAAGCGATTGGATTTTTTTACGCGGTACCTCAAATTGAGGCTTGTTTGAGACATATCATAAATTTCCTCGCCATGGTTGTCCGAATATTCACGATACACTAGAGTCTTTTTTTTTTGCTGTTGTTGTTTAGTCTTTAAGGAAACTTTCATCTCGGCAAAAATAAATGTTTGGCTGCACGAAAATAGCATACTCAAACGTTCCTTGCGATACGTGAAGTCAACTTGTTCTAGAAGTCAGGGGGGTCATTTAGAGTGGAAAGAAAGTTAGACCAGTGCGGCACTGCCCTCCCTTACTTTTTTTGCTGAGTGATTGTCACCAGCACAACCGCAATGCGGGAAAGGGGGGGTTGAAAAACCAAAATTGTTTTGTTCCAGGGTACACCACGGATGCAGGCTACCGGACGCAGGCTGAGTATGCTGCGAGTATATTCTTTACCACCTAAGTACGATTACTTCCTGCGCAGGCGGGTGTGGTAAGGTTGTGAAAATAGAGCTGTCCTGTTGCGTATTTTACGCACACGTTCTAGTGCTTCTGGGACAAATCTATTCAGAATATTCTTTGAGAAAACCCGCAATACTACTTGCAGAAAGTCATTTTTCAATGTACTCGATCAACTAGACGACCAGGCTCTTTTGGAAGCCACAGACAAGATTTGACGTCGCAGAAGAAGGTTGTGCCGGCGCTTCTGCGAAACGATGATGGAGGGATTTAGCGGACACCAGGTAGTGGGCCTCTGGCTTGACGCGAGAACGAAGAAGATCTTGTGGCTCAGCTGTTGAGAACACGCTGCTTTCGCTGCCTCAAGGCGTACTTGTGCTTTGTTTGCGTTGTACTGCAACACTGGTGGAGGTGCTGGCCCGCGACCCCGCCTGATGCTCCACACTCCCACGGGGAGCCGTTCATCCAGCCCAGAAGCACTTGTCGACACTCCCGTGCATCGCTTCAGTCGTCGCTTGCGAGGCCTCCTTCCAGAGTTCACTCTCTCACAGGAACACTCTACAAAGCACTGCTCAGATCTACCAATGGCCACCGCCAATCCACAACAGTTACTACGAGACAGTAGTTTGCCAACCCCATCTCGGGTAACCTTTTTTTCACCGCTGGTGCCTGATCGCTTTGGTGGTGGAGCACATGAAGACGTCGAAGAATGGCTTGATCACTATGAACGTGTCGCTAACACCAACCAGTGGTCCCTTGAACAAAGGCTTTCCCGCGCCTATTTTTATCTCGACGACAGCGCTAAAACTTGGTACGAGAACAGAGAAGGCAGTTTGTCATCATGGAGCGACTTTAAAAGAGGGATGATTGACACATTTGCCGATGTCGACCAGCGCGAACGTGCACAGCATTTACTCGAGCTACGGGTTCAGAAACCCAATGAAACGGTCGCAATGTTCGCTGAGGACATGACCCGTCTCTTCCGTAAAGCTGACCCGCACATGACCGACGCCAAAAAGTTGCGCTACCTCATGCGCGGCGTTAAAGAGCAATTGTTCGTCGGACTTTTGCGGAACCCTCCAAGCACCGTGACAGACTTCATCAAAGAAGCTACGGCTATCGAACGGGCGCTTCACCTACGATGCCGACAATACGATCGCTTGTCCAGCAGCGCCCACATGCAAGTCGCCGCTACGGCATCTGAAAATCAAAGCTCGTTGCGCGATTTGATAAGAGAGATTGTTCGCGAAGAGCTGCTGAAGTTCCGGAATCTGGTCACGGAACCACCCACAGCGTCTGTCGCTGAAGTCGTCCGCGAAGAAATACGCCAAGCGTTTTCAACACCTGATCCTACTGACGATCAGCGACCTATGAGCTACGCAGCCGCGCTTCGCCACCCGCCGCCCGTTGCGCCGTCGTACCGCCAGCCATCGGCAGCCGTTCCTTGGTCGCCACAAGAACAGACACCGCGACGACCTGCCGTCGTACCGCCGTACGAAATGCCGCCGTACCAAGAGCCGTCTCCCAACGAGACACGGAATTTGCCACATTACGAGCCATTGCGGCGTCCACAGCTTCGTAAAACAGACGCCTGGCGCACTGTAGATAGGCGCCCGCTTTGTTTTACCTGCGGAGGTGTGGGCCACATTTCCCGCCATTGCTGGCACCGCGTAGATATGTTTCGACCTCTTCGGCAATGATCTGACGATCGACGCGACAACAACGGCTACGCACCACGCCGGGACACTCATTCTCAAGGACTCCCCTTGTCTCAGTCCCATTTTGACAACCGCCGTGCCAATAATGACGACAGTGTGCCTGATTACCAGCCAGGTTTGGGACGTCGACCAAGCTCTCCGTCTCCAGCATATTCGCCTTCGTCGTGCCACCGAACTACAGCCGACGTCAGTGGAAGGAGGTCACCAAGTCCACGCTGGGGAAACTGAAGGCGGTGACCTCCGGGGGTGAGGTTGCAGGCCGTCAAGGCGACGAAAAAAAGACCCCGTTACTTGTACCACAGGACGCCGTAAAGCCGAGAAGTTGTAACACCGACGAAACTGTGACCACAGATCTTACCGTTTCGGTAGACGGACAGCAAGTAACAGCCTTAGTTGACACCGGCGCCGACTTTTCTATCATAAGTGAAAACCTTGCCGTACGCCTCAAAAAAGTGAAGACTACGTGGACGAGACCTCACCTGAGGACAGCAGGCGGCCAGCTGTTGATGCCTGTCGGAAGGTGTACAGCAAGACTCGACATCGGTGGCTCTGCTTTCGTGGCGACGTTCGTCATCCTCACCTCGTGTTGCAAGGACTTGATCATAGGGATGGACTTCTTAAGAAAATATGGTGCCGTCATCAACATCCCGGGCCGTTCAATTACAATCCGCAACAGCCCTGGTTTAGTTCACTGTTCAGACGCAATACGCAACACTTTACGTATAATTGATGATGATGTGGTCGTCCCGCCCCGGTCATGCACTCTTGTTTCAGTAGAAGGCGACGAAGCGTTTGATGGCGAAGGCATTGCTGACCAAATTGGCTCGCTGCTATTTAGTCATGGCATTTTGGTCGCACGAGGTATCGTCCGTCTCACTGGTGGACGCACGAATTTACTTCTGACGAACTTTAGTGCTGAGCGCCGGCACCTTCCGAAGGGCACACCTATCGCTTCGTACGACAATATTGTAGAAATGCGAGGCAGTTTATGTTTGTCGGTATTGGACGAAGAGCCTAATCAAGAGCCAGAACCCATTCTCGATGTTGGCACCACTCTGTCAAAGGACGAGCGACAAAGGCTTCTTCAGCTGCTAGCCGAATTCCGCGACTGCTTTTCAACGACATCACGAGTTGGTCGAACACCTTTGACAAAGCACCGAATAATCACCGAGTACACGGTGAGACCTATCAACCAGAACCCTTATCGTGTAGCTTCAAAGGAACGCGGAGCCATACAACAACAAGTCGCGAAAATGCTTGCAGATGACGTCATTCAACCGTCACAGAGCCCCTGGGCATCGCCTGTAGTGATAGTAAAGAAAAAAATTGCCCGCAGCTTCCCTCGGGGGAACACTGAGGAGGATGCGGAGCATATAATTGGTTAACGGGGTGTTAAAGTGCGACTTACTTGGGTCGATGGCTAAATTGGTTAACGTGGTTGTGAAATGGGGTGTTAAATTGCGACTTACTTGGGTCGATGGCTAAATTGGTTAACGTGGTTGTAGGAGGGGGTGTCAAATGAGTGAACACGTACACACGTATGCGAAAGGGCGGCGCTGGTCGAAGGGACGTCGATCATTGTGTTTGTGGATTCGTTGGCATTCATTTCACCGCGACCTTGGACGTCGACGCGCCGTACAAACCAACCGACGAGCGGCAACTGAGCGAGCGAGCGCCGACCTTGAGTATATATACAGCGCGACGGCGCATGCACTGTCAGCTGTTGAATGTTCTCGAAGCGCGACGGCGCATGCGCGTCCACTGGAGAATCAGGAGAATTGTAGAATGTTCTCGAAGGGAAGAAGTGCGCGCGGCACAGATGGTGGGTGACGGTGCATGCGCGCGTCAGCTGTCGAATGTTCGAGAAGGGGGAGAAGCGCAACGGCGCATGCGCGCGTCAGCTGCCGATGTTCTCGAAGCGCGATGGCGCATGCGCGCGCGTCAGCTGCCGATGTTCTCGAAGCGTGACGGCGCATGAGCGCTACATTATACACCTAGCGAATGTTCGTGAAGAGGAGAAGCGCACGCGGTGTGTAGAGGAGGAAGGGTGCACAGATGGTGGAGGAGTGAAGCGCGCGCGGTGTGTAGAGGAGGAAGGGATGCACAGATGGTGGAAGGAGGAGGAGGAAGCTTGCGGACGGCGCCGCACTACAAGCCTCGAGTATTAGATGCTCCGCATCTAAAAGGACGGCACCCTGCGTTTTCCCGTGGACTACAGGAAGCTGAATCGGGTGACCAAGAAAGATGTGTACCCGCTCCCACGTATTGATGACTCCCTTGACAGACTTCGGCACGCTCGCTACTTTTATTCCATGGACTTGAGGAGTGGTTACTGGCAGATCGAGGTAGACCCAAGAGACCGAGAGAAAACGGCTTTTGTGACCCCAGATGGTTTATACGAATTTAAAGTCTTGCCTTTCGGTTTGTGCTCCGCGCCCGCAACTATTCAAAGGCTTATGGACATGGTACTTTCGGGATTGAAGTGGAAGACGTGCCTAGTCTATCTGGACGACATTATAGTGTTTTCGACCACTTTTGACGAGCATCTGAAAAGGCTGGAAGTTGTTTTACGTGCCATACGGTTCGCGGGCCTAACATTGAAACCAGAAAAGTGCCATTTCTGTTTTCACGAACTGCAGTTTCTCGGTCACGTCGTCAGCAACGCAGGCGTCCGGCCCGATGCTGGAAAAATTGCCGCCGTCGCACAGTTCCCCGTACCCTCCAATAAGAAGGCTGTCAGACGCTTCCTAGGCCTTTGTGCCTATTATCGCCGGTTTATCGCAGACTTCGCCCGCATCGCGTCACCACTAACTCGTCTCACAAGAGATGATGTTGCCTTTGAGTGGAAAGAAGAACAGGAGGCTGCCTTTAATGACCTGCGTCAACGTCTCCAAACGCCCCTTGTGCTCGCCCACTTCGACGAAGAAGCCCCGACGATGCTTCACACAGACGCTAGCAATGTAGGTCTTGGGGCTGTGCTTGTGCAACGGCAAGAGGACACAGAAAGAGTGATCGCCTACGCAAGCCGAACGCTAACACGCGCAGAGGCTAACTATTCAACAACAGAGAAAGAATGCCTCGCCGTAGAATGGGCAGTAATGAAATTTCGCCCGTACTTGTATGGCCGACACTTCAAAGTTATTAGTGACCATCACTCCCTTTGCTGGTTAACTAATCTAAAAGATCCCAACGGCCGATTAGCGCGTTGGAGCCTAAAACTGCAAGAGTTTGACATGACTGTCGTGCACAAGTCAGGCAAGCGACATATGGACGCTGACTGTCTGTCCCGTTCACCCATTGAGTCAGCAACCCTGCTCGAGGAGGAGGAAACGGCATTTCTCGGTGTCCTCGACACGACCGCCATTGCGCAGCAACAACGTGACGACACTGAGTTGCTTGGCCTAATTAACTACTTGGAAGGCAGATCTCAGAAGGCGCCAAAAGTTTTCGCAAGAGTATTGTCATCGTTTTGTTTACGGGGCGGAGTAGTTTACAAAAGAAACTTTTCGTCGACAGGATCCGCCTATCTGCTCGTCATACCAGCAGCCCTTCGTACCGAAATACTCAAAGCATGCCACAACGAGGTGACCTCTGGCCATATGAGTTACATGAGAACGTTGGCCCGAGTACAGCAAAGGTATTACTGGCCGAGACTAACCACAGCCGTGAAGCACCACGTTCGTACCTGTCTCGACTCCAGCGACGCAAGTCACCACCGACTAAACCAGCTGGCCTACTGCAACCCGTGCAGGTCCCAACAGCTCTATTATACCAGATAGGCATGGACATTTTGGGCCCACTTCCTATGTCCACTGCAGGAAACCGCTGGGTTATCGTCGCGACGGATTATCTGACCCGTTCTGCCGAGACAAAAGCTATTCAGAAAGGTACAGCAGTGGAGGTGGCCAGATTTTTCATCGAAAATATTGTACTGAGGCATGGTGCACCAACCGTCGTGATCACAGACAGAGGAACCGCATTTACGGCAGCTCTTTTGGATCACGTCCTGATGCTGAGTGGAACAACGCATCGTAAGACCACTGCCTACCACCCACAAACAAACGGGCTGACGGAGCGTCTGAACAAAACCATTGAAGACATGCTTTCGATGTACGTAGACATTGAACACAAAAATTGGGATGAAATCTTGCCATACATAACGTTTGCGTACAACACGGCCAAGCAAGAAACGACCCGCATGACCCCGTTCAGCCTCGTTCATGGACGAGAAGTACGAACTATGTTAGATGCGATGCTGCTGCACGAAAGTGACGACATTGACCCAAACGCCAACACGTTTACGGAACGCGCGGAAGAAGCTAGACAACTGGCACGTTTACGGATCCGCCAGCAGCAAGAGTACGATGCAGGCCGCTACAATGCTCACCGCAGAGCAGTTGTCTATCAAACTGGCGACAAAGTATGGATTTGGACACCCGTACGGAAACGAGGACTATCAGAAAAGCTTTTAAGAAGATACTTTGGGCCATACCGAGTGCTGCGACAACTGAGTGACGTCACTTACGAAGTTGTTCCCGACAATTCGTGTAGTACCAATCGTCGCCAGCACCATCCTGAACTTGATCACGTAGTGCGCATGAAGCCTTACGTGAGCGAGTGATTGCGTGAGACTTATATTTTAACAAAAACTGCATTATTGACTTCGCATCGGGTCGATGCTCTTTGAGAGGGAGGCAAATGACCCGTGTCTACATGTGGACAAAAACGATGATGGGGGGATTTAGCTGACACCAGGTAGTGGGCCTTTGGCTTGACGCGAGAACGATGAAGATCTTGTGGCTCAGCTGTTAAGAACACGCTGCTTTCGCTGCCTCAAGGCGTACTTGTGCTTTGTTCGCGTTGTACTGCGACAATATATATATATATATATATATATATATATATATATATATATATATATATATATATATATATATATATATATATACATTGCAAACAGAAACGAGCAAACAACCCTTTATTATAGCAAATACGATATATACATCATGGGACACCACTAATGTCGACCATCGTCTCATGTCGTCAGCACGAATGATGCCAAGAGTCATCATCACGAAATAATGGCAGCAAACTACGTGATCCTGACGTCACAGACTGCCAAATTTGTGACGGTTTGTGCCGGTCTGTCCCGGTACAATAAACGTCGCATGTAATATTTTAATTGCTGTCAAGACGTAGAAAACAATATTTTCACGTATCATCCGTATATAGCGACGCCAAGCGATAAAACAAAATAAAATATTGTACAGATATAGGCCCTCGCTATACTCAAGATTTATGTGCTTTAAAAAGTATGGTTTATTACTATAAAACGTATGTACAATTTTTCTGTGACGGGTGAGTTGAGTGCATTGGCTAGTGCATTGCTAAACATTATTTATATCGTTTCAACTCCCCATACCACGGCCTCTATATAAGCAACGCTGTCATGCGCAACTGTCTTAATCATGAAATAAGCAGACGGCGTCTTTTACTTTTTGGGAGCCATCGAGACAGGTCCACGGTGGGTGAAAAAGAAACCAACGTACTAGAGTTTCGCAATGTGAAACCTGACCTGCTAAGCCACCCCAAGACGTTCATTTCAAATAGTGATAGTGAGTCCACGCACCTAGCACACTAATACACATTTCTTTTACATGCATAAATGCTGCACGCAAACAAATAAGCTTCTTTATTCACTGAGTTTTTGCGCTTCTAGTTAAAAATAAACCATCGTACACATTCAGATGAGTATTTGAGCTGTTGGTTGTGTCATTTTGTCATGGTGATTAACAGTCTACAACACTGCGTAAGCTTCTGTGGTCAAAATGCCCACCAGAATGATGGGTCGTCTTCTACTTAGGAAACACCTGCGCGTGATATCTAAGCATCGGTTAAATATCCCTGGAATTAGTATTTAAACAGGGCTTCTAGAGAGCGCTTGCTATGTGTGCTGTGGTGCAGTCCTTTGTAAATTCGAGAAATGGCAAGTGAAAATATACGAGCCATTACTGCAACGGCTGTAATACAGCACAATCAGGGTCCTTTGGCACATAATCTTAGCCATCCCAATAGCTGCTCATCTTGGTATATATCGGTTATCAAATAAACTACATGTAGCGTACCCCGGCACATCCTCTACGGTAACGTAACACGGGCTATCGAGATTGGAGTCCGTTTGCCGAGGGTACAGTTATCCATAATGTGACGAGTTGTCGCTTCCATCGAGTCACCACTCATTTTATTTTACTATAGTCCCAGTAAACAACATGCCTAGGTGGTAAATTGAAGCCTGCATACTTAGCTCGATCATCCGGACATACTTAAAGCCATGGTACTGTAACGCAAATTCAATTGTACAAGACTGATCTTTTGTGGTATTTCACTATTCCTTCGCAGATGGTGCATTCCGAAACTGCTCTCTATTTAGCCTTTTTTGTGTGCTTCAAATTTTACTTTGACGTGTGTGTGTGGGGAGGGGGGGGGTTGACCTCATGCCTGATAGGTTAATGCCAAGAGCCATGAAGTACAGAAATGAAAAGTAAGAGGGAACGGCATTGCTCGTAAAGAAGATACAATGGTCAGAGGTAGAAAAAGGGCATCAGAAAAAAAACGTACTGTCAAATTACACCTGACTGGGTCAATCCCCGTGTGTCATATACCTGAATACCTCCAGGGGCCTTAAAAGCCTAAACGCGTACCCAGTATCGTATCAACCAGGAAACCCACTTTCACTGACGTGCAAGAATGCCACGCAAAGCTGTGCGTGGTACCATTCATCCTGTGCTCCGGCTCGTGGACGTGTCTCAAAATAGCAAACGCCTACTCAAGCTGACGTCCCTGCAGAACAGGCACCAAATATGTAAAGCCTTTTGTATTGCAGATATGCGATACAAATAAAGCGTCATTTCTTTTTTTACTTTTATTTGATTTGTTAGCGACAGTTTGCTTGGGAAAAAAATTATCGCAGAATCAGTCTTCTAGAAGCCGATGGCTCGCGCTCAGCATGGATGAGGCTTGGATGAAAAGGGCGATGGAAGAATAATAAATGCGATATCAGAGAAGAACATTTTGTAAATGAAAAATAAACATAAATCATCGAACTTGAGTTCTCAGCCCGTAGCGCCTAAACTCGGTGCGCTAACCACGATGTCTCTGTGCCTTTATTTATACAAGCGTGAACATATCACCTTTTTTCAACCACCCCACGTGCAAGAAAGCGCTTTGGGGCTCTTGGCATGCTCGGACAACAATGAATGCTTGTCATTGGTCTCATTTGGTGCATGCACGATCGAGGTAAGAGCATAGTGCTTAGAAACTACAGCGCCGCCAATGAAACAGCTTTTACTAGTGACCTGTCGAAAACTTGCGTAACGTTTACAGTTGCTCTGCTCCTGCCAGCTACGCAAAATTGAAGGTGTCATTACTTGTAGACGATGTTCGCTTAAGATAATGTTTTCCAACAAATCACAGCCTCTCTCTGCTTTCTCGGGGGGTTCGCATGAAGATTTGTGAATGTGTCTTGAGTGTACGCCGGAAATTAGGCTTCGTGCCACGAACATTCGTGTGATAGCATGACATTTGTCGCAGCCGCAGAATACCTACAGAGTTTTTTAACTTTCGGTTTACAATTGAAGGGTGAAAAAATATGACACTGCTCTAGGAAAGCAGAATAACCTAAACAATAATATGAAAAATCTTGGCCTTGAAAAAGAAGCCAACACTACGAGCTGATGAGCGAGAATTCTGGAGTCAATGCGAACAGCCATTATTTTCAGGCTTCCAGTAAGAACTCGAGGCCATTGCTGTAATCTAACTGCTGCTATTCGAAGGACTCTCATATAGCCTCAACTCGGCACTCACGTTTCGCAGCTGAGGCTTTCCGCACGATGAGTGAAGTAACGCACAAATAACAAGAGATACTCTTTATGCTGAAGTTGCTTGGTTTTGAAGGGACAAAAAGGACCTACACAACGCCCAGCGAGACGCCTTTGGCGTAATGGGTTGCATGCGGCTGAAAGAGAACCGCCTGAGGAAAGCTCGTGGCAACGACGACCGTCGCCTGAAAGCGAGCTTCCCAGAAACGCACTGAATGAGTATTGAATAGTTCAAAGATTCGTGGCTAATGTTGCGTTACCTTACCATTACTTAAGGGACAGAGCTTGAATGAATGTTAGTAGCTTTATTATAGAACGGAAAAGGTGATCATCATTATGCCGCTGGTGCAGCAGCAGCTGCTGCTGCTGCTGATAATGATTATGATGATGATGATAACGACTACGACGATCGTTTGACCGCTTTCTCAGCAACCATTTTGGTTTATTGGCAGTTTTATCTCTGAACTAATTTTTCGGATTGGCTTTATTTCATTTTAGTTTCGTTGAAGCATCCTACCGCCCGGTTGTTAGCCCCTCCCCCTCTGTGGGTGAGCGCCATCCATCTGAGGTCATCAGCATCGGCATCAGTGTCGGTTGAGCGCTGGCTTTTCAGTGAAAACAAAGTCATCACCTCCATAGCAATAATTATGACAACTAACGGACAATAATGAAAAAATATAGGGTCTGTTATCAGACAAAAATGTAATGTGATTTCGAATAACGACAACTGGACGAAAATATAATTTCGACTCGCAGGATCCTAGCTTGCGACCTTCGAATAACGCATCCAATGTTCTAACACTGAGCTACCATGACGGTCATCTCCCCGTTTACTCGCATACCACCTCAAGTCATCAAGTCTGCCAGAACGAGATTATCGCTATGAATGAAGGAAAATGTAAATTTAAGGGCTGGTTTTCTTTTTTAGACACAGTAGTAATGAGATCTGACCATAGTGCCATGGAAAATATTGGGTATGTTGTACGAGGTAACTTTAATGCAAGTATGAAGAAGAAAGTGGATGAAAAGACAGCTTGCCTCTGGCAAGATGCAAACTTGCGACTTTCGAATAGCTGGTCCCCTGCTCCCCATTGAGCCACAGTGGCAGTCATCCCCCCATTCATTTCGTAATGTATATATGTGAATTTACACATGAAAGCCTGTGTGGTAGAACATCGTGGCAGAGCATTGGAACTCAGTGATGCCACACGAGGCAGTAGCACCATCTAGTGCATGGAACTTGAGTAAGTGCATGTTTCTGAGGTGTTTTTAGGGATATGAAGTTTCTGATCGCAATTACTTGTAAGTTATTTCGGCTAAGTATGTTATTATAAGAACTGGTAGTTTATTTTAAACCGTTTTTTAGCATTTCTCGCCTTGTTTAGGGCCTCTATCGACGACTTGATTTTAAGCATGGTCATGCCAGATGAAATGCGTGCAAGGACGAGAAGCCCAGTCCATAGAGTGCTACGCAATAAAGATAAAGACTATAGTGGTAAGGACTACCACGAACGACACATAAGAAAACTGATAATAAAACTGCAATTGTGCCCTTCAGTAAAAAGAGGTGCCCTTTGAATTTCCTTTTACTCATGTGAGAGCTACATGTATTTATAAAGGCAAGTTGACTCTCTTTAAAAGTGTCGAGCATTGACTCTTTTTGGGAAGCCTAGCATTCAGTGACTCTCCTAGAAAGTGGCATGCCTTTCTAACGAGAATGCTGCACAAGTTATTCTCACGTGTAAAAAAAAAGGAGAATCATATAGTTCTTAATGGTTTACGCAGATTCCGAATGATGACGATAAATAAAAGCTTCTCTGTCTGACCCATTTTCTCATTCTCTCTTCCCATTTTCTCTTTAGCTCACCCTAGGGTAGCGCTAATAGTACTGATTGGCTGAGTTTTACCTTCTAAAACCACAATATTTTTCTAAGGAATGCCATAGTGGGGTGCTTTTTAAGTCTAGCCCCACCCCCCCCTTTCTATAACGCCACGTAAATTTGGTGACAAGGGTTTCTAGCATTTCGAGTTTGTCGGCATAGTAGGCAGCTGGGCACGTTTCTGGTTGAACGCCCAGCCTTCGCCCTCCTGTGTTGCTGCTTCTTGTGAAGGCTAAAGTATACTAGGCATGTCGCGTATCATAAACCATGCGACCTGCATACTCAGAAGCCGTCGCTTCCAACCAGTGTTGCGGAGTTGCCTCCCTAGAATAGGAATGAATCCGGATTCATTTCAGATTTTCGTTACCCCGCAATGAAATGAAGACAAACCTTGAAGTAATGAAATGGGAATGCAATTAATGTAATTTTCCACTGAATTAAATTAGAATAAAATTAGGTCTTTTTTTTCAGAAAATAGAGCCCAGTTTCGTCAACGTACTCTTTTTCAAACTTCAAATAATAGTAAGTCCGACCTTCGAATTGAACAATAAAGCAGTCAATAAAAAAGGCTTGGCTGATTAAAATTACGGCACATTTATAAGAAATGCACCCCAATAATTCTGTCTTTATATGAAATGGGTTGCTCCGAAATTTTTTTCTCCATTCGTTGCGTAACCACAGCTCTATGCCATGGTATCTGTCATGCGGAACTACGGTGGCACCATGCTCCCTTTCCATTCTGTGAGTTTTTCCCCTCGGTGGTGCCTGAGCCACCTGCTGTCTCCCCAACCTTCACTTAGTTGGCGTCTCTCATAATCATATAGTGGTTTTGGGACGTTAAACCCCACATATCAATCAACCTTCACTTTGTTCTTGCTTCTGCCGCCTTTCGCGACTCGGACGCATACTCGAAAAAGCGCCTCTCTGAGTTGTGGTGCGTATTGACGCTGGTGTGATGCTTGTGTTTACTGCAAGCTTTCTTATACCAGCTTGCAAGTGGTTTCACCACATGTTACCCCTCCCCCCCCCCCTTCATTTTTTTGCATTATTGTTCTTATTGCTCACACACATGAGTGCCTTTGCCCGAAACTCTCTTGCAAGGGTCTGTAGGTCAGCGCACCACACATTTGTACACGATGAACTGTGTGCTGTGCGTGCGATGAACTGCTGTACACTATGAACCGTACAGAGAGAAACAGAATAGGCTCGAAAGCATTTGTTCGGGTTGACAGCCAAAGCAGCCGATCCCCGAACTCTTAGGCCGATTTGTCAATCCGACATTTTAGCATTAGTGCATTTAGGCTTGAACAATATTAAAATATCACCATTCGTTTAAACATGTACTCTTCGAAAACAAGATCGCCACATTCACTAACTGCATACTAACCGTATACTTGTCACAAAAAAGACTAACCCCCTAGTAAGTGAAGGCAGTACAATAAAAATTGGAGAAGCTTGCTACTTTGCTACTTAGTTCATGAATAATGTTATTTGTCTCGAATTATCAATACGTTACTCAATTGTAAATTATCGCGCGTTTATATGTGCATGTACAATGCCACATGAAGTTTATTCTACTATGAAAGTATGTATATAATAATAGACAAAGTGCCATTATTCACATGAAGTAATTTGTGGTTACTAATTATTCCTTGAAATTAGTATGAAAAGTACGCATTACAGCAACGTATATAGAGGCATGAATGATTCACAGATGAGGACATACACGTAAACGCGCACATAAATCATGACGTAGCTGGTATCTATTGTAGCAGCTGTTTCAAGGCTATTTATGCGCCTGCTTTGGATTAGCACACTGTGTACAGAGCTGCCATAGAGTTTAGAAGTAAGTGGACGTTCGCACGTGTCATTGTTTACCTTTCTATTTGCGTATACGTGTGTCATCACTAAGCACGAAATTTTTATTTCAAATTATTCGACAAAATTAAGGATGGTTAGGGATACGAGTCAATGTAGAGCCTCTCCGTGACCTGCCCATTGGCGATGACATTGCCTTGCTGGATAACTTGGACAAATACAATGCATTAGTACTGAATTAGACAAGGAGAACAGAAGGGCAGTACTTGCAATTTTTCCGCAGAAAGTGGAAGTAATGTACAACAACGTCGGAAGAGAACATTGCTTCGAGATAGGTAGCAGTGCTCCTGAATTTCTAAAAGAGCACGTCCACTTATGGCAGGTAGCAACCGTGTAGCGGAACGACGTGAGTGAAGTAAAGAGAATAAGAATGGGGTGGATCACATAAAGCAAGCATTCCCCAATGATGAAAGGTAGATTGCTACTATTCCTCAAAAGAAAGGTACGTAACAGCTGCATCTTGCCGGTACATACCTAAGAAACAGAAACCTGGAGGATTACATAGAAGGTCCTCTATTGTTTAGGAAAATTGAGTCAGCGGTCTAGCCGCCGCTCAAAACAAGAACATCTTTTTTAATTACTATGTGCATGGTTTTTATAACAATGAGTGAATGTGCCTCCTGGGGATGAAAGAACAGAAGCGAAACCGAGACTGAATACAATATACTCCCTCCCTTAATTATATAAATTAGTTGTTTGTACATATTAGTAACAAAAACCTAAGTATGCACTACTCTAGTACATAGTAATGAATATACAAAGTTCATACCGTAAACTAAAGCTTGTCTGGTAGTCTTGAAGCCAAGCCAGCAGCGGGCGTCTTTGTTCAGGTCGGCAGCTCTGAAGGCTACACTGTGGAGGTTGGCTGCTGCAGTACAGGAGATAGTGCCTTCGTCCTAGAAGGCAGCTGTGGCACAGGAGGCTGCACTACACCAGGGGATGGCAGCCGCGGCTCGCCAGATAGCAGAAGGCCAGGTTGCAGTACGCCAGGAGACTGCGGCGGCGGTGGCACGGTGGGTTGCAGCACACCAGGAGACTGTGGCTGTGGCACGGCAGGTTGCCGCACTCCAGGAGACCGCGGCTGCGCCACGTGAGGCTGTAGTCCGGCCGTCTGTGGAACCAGGGCTAGAGACTGCGGCACAGGCAGCTGCGTTTGGTGGCAATCAACCCCCTTCGGAACCCTCCACAGCTGGGAGGCATCCCACGTACGGCCGCCTTCAAGCCTGTAAGGCGAAGGCCCCTTATTTTCCAATACTTTAGCTGATGAGGCGAAGTAGCAGTCCCCCTTAAAGCGAACGGTTGGTTTCTTGACATGAACAGTGTCTCCTACAGCTATCCCAGGCTTCTTGTCGTGATCTCCTTTTATCCATGTACAGCTTGCTGCTGTGTTGTCGACGCTGGATTCTACGACGATGTCACGCCAACTATTTAGCTTGTTCTTTAGCGAAGGTTGATGCTGAGAGGCCGACGATGTCCAGCCTGGTTCGGGGCATTCTACCATGCAGCAGAACTGCAGGGGCGACCCCAGTGGTTGCCTGTTGAGTAGCCTGTATATTGCAAAAAAATCGATGACTGCTTGCCAAAGGGCTTGTCCTTCGAGAAGTGAAACATGAACAAAGTTTTCGGATGCTCGATTGAACCGTTCTATTTGTCCATTCACCTGGGGTAGTACACTGATGAATGCAGCAGTCGGATGCCCGTGTCTTCAAGAAAGGTCATGAATTCATGCGAAGTGAACTCAGGTCTATTGTCCTAAACGATTTCCTCAGAGTATCATTCGTGGGCAAAAACACCTGTTAAAACGTCTTTCACTGTGCTCATGGATACCTCACGACAAAAATATACTTCTGGACACTTTGAGTAGTAATCCACAAGCGTTAAGACAAATCTGATGTTGTGAGGTGTGCGCTCCAAGGGACCAACAATATCTAAGGCAAGCTTCTGCCATAGTCTTTCAGGCTATTCAACAGGTCGCGATGATGCTGGGGAAGTCCTGACAGATTTATCGACCTCCAGACAGATGTGACAGTTTTTCGCTGCTGCTTCCACTTCTTTATCCATCCGAGGCCACCAGTAGCACTCACGAAGTCGCGCATAAGTGCGCCTAATAACAGGCTGCATCTCGCGTGTGTTGGCAATGATCTGCGCAATGAGGGAGTATGGATTACGAGGCGATCTGCACGCAGCAGAAGATAATCAACAACACAAAGTTCCCCTGTAATAAAGTATAACGGCTTCACATCTTCTGGCAAGGACTTGTGTGGTGGCCAGGAAGTCAACACAAATGACTTGACGGTTCCTAGACAACCATCGTCGAGAACGGCCTGTCGGAACGTTTTCTTTGCCCCACAGACTGGCTCAACAAGCGACACAATTTATTTAGCCTTTCCGAACGCTGCCTCTGGGGTAGGCGCTGGCAGGCGAGAAAGTGTATCTACAAAAGTATTTGTTGCCCCCTTAAGGTATTCAACAGTGAAGTTATTACTGAGAAGTCTTGAACATCAGCCTGTGATTTGAAGTGGGCGTCTTCCAGGTTCTTTTGGTGAACAAAGAGACAAGTTCCTGGTGATCTGTTTTAATTTTGAAATGCCACCCTTAAGGTACGCGTGCCATTAATCACAAGCCCAAATACATGCCAATCCTTCTCGTTCCCCAACTGATTAATTTCTCTCTGCTGAGGACAGTGTACGCGATGCGAAAGCGACTGTGCAAAGCTTTTGGTCATCTCGTTGCTGGAGAACTGCTCCCAGCCCGCAGTCAGAAGCATCTGTAGACACGTTGACCGGAAGCTGAGATCGGAAATTTGGAAGACTAGACTTGAAGAAAGCTTTATTTTCACCCTTCTGAAGCTGCTGTGTGCTTCAGCTGACCAGACGAATGGCTCAATTTTGCGAAGTAGAACTCGTATAGGCTCGACGACTTGTGCCAAATGTGGAACAAATTTTGAGTAGTGTTCTACAAAAGCCCAAGAAAAACGAACAGAGGGCAGCAACATTGGTTGGCACGGGAGTGTTAACTATGGAGTCAATCTTCACCACGTGCATTGACCTTGTGCCCTAAAAATGAAAGCTCTAGAATGTCATAGACGCATTTCTTGCTCAGTTTTAGGCCTGCGTGCTTTATCTTCTACATAGCTGTTTTCGAGTTCAAGAGATGTTCTTCGTCAGTCTTGCCAAAGACGATCACAATCTAATGTAGAATAACACACCAGGGCAACGTCCAAGAATTACTGCCATCATCTACTGAAATTCCGCTGGTGCAGAAGCTAACCCAAATCATATTTTCTTGAACTGAAAAAGTCCATCATGAGTGATAAAAGCTGTTAGGTCCCTGCAGTCAAAGTGCAAGAGAACTTCATGGTAAGCGGAAACCAAGTCGAGTTTTGAGAAGTGAGTAGCGCCTGCCAAATCGCGGAGGAGCTTTTCTGGGGGAACTACTATGGGAAACTACTTCTATTGAAAACTACGTGGAACAATAGCCTTTTTCGTCTTTTTGAAGTCTACACAGATCATGATACTGCCATCTTTCTTGTCAACAATGACAATGGCGGACACCCACTCTGACGCATCAATGCATTCGATGGTGTCTAGGCTTAGCAAACTTTGAAGCTCATTTTACACTGGCGCATGGAGCGAATACCGGCTGCCCGGCCTGGCGCGTCTGGACACGATAAGTGAACTCTTTAACAAGGCCTCAGTTTGGACTGGAGAGTGAAGCGAACTCTTTTGTCAAAGCTGGCGGAAGGTTTCCTGGACAGAGCTGCGTGTTGGACAGCGTGGGGCTGGAACGAGGTACCGGGTCATAGGCCATAGACACATGCCATCGTAACAGACGTAGTCGTACATTAGCGCTTGAGAGCGGTACCCTCGTTGCGAGGACTTAAATTCAGTCAAGGTCAATAATACAGGTTCCTCGGTGAACAACATAAACGCAGAGTGACGCGCTGCGATTTTTGAACTATACTTCTGCTGTGAAACAGCCTAGCTTGCAAATGCGACGTTACTAATTGTCAAACAAGCTGACATGTGGTGCAGGCCGAAACGAAATGCTCTCAAAGCGTCGAGGGAATTTTCGCTCTGACAAAGTTGAAACAGATGACCTTGAATCAACCAGCGGTGTAAGCCTTTCGATCGCAAGACAAACCAGTTTTGTGTGCACTGGGCACTGCCTATCTTAACTCAAATTGAGGACAACTCAACGAGCAAAAGAAAAAGAAATTGTAGGTGTAACCCTAAGGGACAAAGCACAGTGTATCAGGGAACAAACGAGTATTAATTACGTTATAGTTGAAATCAAGAATAAATGATCATGAACAGTGCATGTAGTGCGAAAGCAAGATAAACTCTGGTGATTAAGGATCACATACCATAGGATTCCCTAAATATACACTGAAGGGAACTCTGGGGCTAGTGTCTAGGGAAGCAGCAACGCACGGCGTATCAGCGAGCATGGGAATAATGGGTAGTACCCGGATTTGCCTAATTTTTCTACTTCAGGTTCCGTGTGTGTTCGTGTGGCTTGGAGCTGTTTTCGCACGAAACAAAAATCAGCCAAGTTCAGCGGTTGCGCTTCACCGCCTTATTTGTTTAGGCTTCCCTTTTCAAAGCGGGTCACGAAGTTCAAAAGGGTTCGTTTTTTCCTTCGAAACAAAACCGAAACACAGCAATAAAAAGCCCCCCCCCCCCCAAGTGCGATTCGCCACCTGCAAGTACGAAGGTTAGGCAAATTGGTTCACTACTCATTCCATGGTCGCTTACCGATAACGCTGTCACAATTCCCTCTAGTTAGGCTCAAGCAACTCTATGTCACGTACTGGGTTCTAAGAGCAGGCAAGCTTGTCCGGGAAAGACAGAAAGTTAGATGGGCGGATAAAATTAGGAAGTTTGTCGGTATAAAGTGGCAGCAGCGATAACAGGACAGAGTTGACTGGCGAAAATAGGAGAGGTCTTTGTCCTGCAGTGGGCGTAGCCAGGTTTATCATGATGATGACAAGCTTTTTCTAAGGAGTGTCACGATTACTGCAAGATATACGGTGGTTTTTACGAGAGTACAGGCAACGTATGTGGCTTAGTAGTTACCTAGTTAAAAAGGCCGAAAAAGAATTATCTGTTAGTAACGGAAAAAGTTTCAAGCTTTGCCATCTGCAGTAAATCGATACTGCGACGGCACAAAATACGTTTAAAACGAGTAAATACCTACGTTGCCGACTGTTCACTAACTTTACTCAAGATTGTACTTGCCGATTACTTTTGCAGATATTTTGCAAATACTTTTGCAGAAA